>NC_134490.1:42652260-42952260 GCF_040206685.1 Ascaphus truei
ACTGGTACACACACACACACTGGTACACACACACACACACACACACACACACACACACACACTGGTACACACACACACACACTGGTACACACACACACTGGTACACACACACTGGTACACACACACACACACACACACACTGGTACACACACACACACACTGGTACACACACACACACACTGGTACACACACACACACACACACACAGGTACACACACACACTGGTACACACACACTGGTACACACACACACACACACACACACACACTGGTACACACACACACACACACTGGTACACACACACACACACACACACACACACACAGACACTGGTACACAGACACTGGTACACACACACACTGGTACACACACACTGGTACACACACACACACAGACACTGGTACACACACACACAGACACTGGTACACACACACAGACACTGGTACACACACACACAGACACTGGTACACACACACACAGACACTGGTACACACACACACACAGACACTGGTACACACACACAGACACTGGTACACACACACACAGACACTGGTACACACACAGACACTGGTACACACACACACACACACACACACACACACACACACACAGACACTGGTACACACACACACAGACACTGGTACACACACACACACACACACACAGACACTGGTACACACACACACACACACACACACACACACAGACACTGGTACACACACACACAGACACTGGTACACACACACAGACACTGGTACACACACACACAGACACTGGTACACACACACACACACAGACACTGGTACACACACACACAGACACTGGTACACACACACACACACACACACACACACAGACACTGGTACACACACACACACACACACACACACACACAGACACTGGTACACACACACACACACAGACACTGGTACACACACACACAGACACTGGTACACACACACACAGACACTGGTACACACACACACAGACACTGGTACACACACACACACTGGTACACACACACACTGGAGTACAGACAGAGGCAGTCACGAGCAGGTGGCTCTCCGCCTCCTCCTGCACCCACCCCCGCGCCCATCTCCCGCACCAAGGGGGGGGGGTGGATAGGAGCGCCGGGACGCAAAGGTAAACTGCCGCCCCCCCTCCCCCGGCGGGCAGCCACGGGTTCCCGGGGCAGAATGGGGGAACACCGCGCAGCCACCACTGCCCGCCCCCGCGCCCATCTCCCGAACCAAGGGGACAGGGGGGGGAAGGGAGCGCCAGGACAGGAGGCAAAGGATCAAAAACCCACCTCCTATCCCCCCGGGCGGGCAGAGGGGGGGAGACACCGCGCAGAAGAGCCAGGAGCCGTGGGCAGAGACACACACCACGTGTGCTCTGCCGCAGGAAGCGGAAGCCCCGCCCCCAGGCAAGTTGGTCCAGCCCCCAGGCACCCTGGCCCTGCCCACCGCCCCCAGGCATGCTGGCCTTAAACCCCACGGCGCCCTTCCATCCATTCTACATGCCGGTCCTTGGTGAAGGATGATGCCGGGGGCGGGGCTTAATGCCGGGATGCAGGGGATTGGCCACTGCCAATAGGAAACTGCCAGGGGGGGGAGGCATTAAAAAAAAAAAAATAACCAGCGGGGTTGCTGCAGTCTCCTCCTCCGCGCCGCCGCAGACTCGCGCACAGCGCACCGCAGCTTACTCGCGCACCGCAGCTTACTCGCGCACCGCAGCTTACTCGCGCACCGCCGGTGACAAAAAAAAAAAAACGGGGACACATTAAGGAAAATCCGGGACATTTCCGGTACACACAGAAAACCGGTACTCCTCCCGAAAAACCGGGACTGTACCGACAAAAGGGGGACGGGTGGTCACCCTAGCTTTGTGGTAAACAAAACGTTTTGTTATTTTTTACAATCGTTATGTAATGTTTTGTGGTGAGAAAACTGCTGATCAATTCTCGAAACTCCAAATCATTTTTTCTCTGTGTTTTTTTTTGCAAAGCAATGAAGAAACCACCATTAGTCAAACAGAAAACTAGAAGTAGCTGACACGCGGGAATTCAGGGTTTTCAGATAAACTGTGTCTTTAAAGAAAAATATGATCTTCAAAAAAATAAAAATGTTCCCCCTATGAGGGAGGAAGGGGGTCTCCAGGGCTGAACCGCGTTAATCCGGAGACCCCCTGCTTCCCAGGGTATAGGGTGACCATTTTGTTGCAGGGGAAAAAAACAGGACAAATGTGCATGCGCAGTCACATCGAGCGCCAACTACGCATATGCAAACCGCTGGCGCGAACGGCGAAACCCAACTGCGCAATTGGAGCATGCGTGGCCGGCAAGCGCCAATCATGCATGCACAGGATTGGCCGGCAAGTGTGCGCGCGCATGCTCGACCAGCAAGTGCTAATCGCACACGCGGAAAAGCGGCCGGCAAGTGCTGTTCGCACGTGCGTGGGAGAGCGCCGATAAAAACCGGGACAGTGGCCAATAAAGTTGGGACCCAGGACAAATGGCTAAAAACTGGGACTTTGCTGGCTAAACTGGGACATCTGGTCACCCTACTGAGATACAAACCTCCGTAGGGGTTGCCGGTAGCAGTTCCGCAGGTTTAAATGTTCCGGTTAGGCAAGCCACAAGGGATGATGTCACGGCTTCCTATTGGCCCGCGTGACATGGGCCATTTAAGATGCCATTATGATAGCCCTAACTATCTGCTACTGGCACCCCCACACGGAAGTATCTCAGAAAGCAGGGGTCCTTGGAGGTCAAATTAACACGGTTCAGCTCTGGAGACCCCCTGCTTCAAACCTATAAAAAAACCACCAAAATAAATCAAAACAGAAATGCTGCTTTCATTTAGAGGGGATTTAATCTTTCTGAGGAGCTGATTACACAGAAATGTGTTTTTGGACCTGCTACTAAAGTGGGCCATCTCTTCTGGGACCAAAGTGAACTACTGAAAGTGGCATGTTTGTTAGGTTAAATGTGGATGCTTTACTCTTTAAAAGGAGTCAGCAAAGTATAAGCATTTTCAAATACATTTTTCAAATGTAAGTGTGGCCTGGTTCCCTGTGGGTTCCCTTTGTCCCCTGTGGGTTCCCTTTGTCTCCTTACCTTTTGTGCGTCTGCGGCTGGCAGCGGAGGCAGGGGAGAGTGCGGGGAGCGATGCGGGCGGTCTAGGTGGCGAGCGGGTCACTGGAGGTCCGCGGCAGCTACCGTGACGGGCGCTGCCATCTTGGCCACAGTCGCACATGCGTAGTATGCTGACGATGACATCGCGGAACAGACGGGCCCTTTTCTTTAGTCAGCGGTACCAGGTGCTGGAGCACCTGGCAGGTATCATATAGTCAACAAGTGTACCAACTACACTCTGTTACTGTGGACAGCGCTGTCACACACACTTGGGGTGAGAGAGACAATTAGGGCTGGACACCGGTGCCCCCTGCACCCGAGTATTGCAGAGGTACTGCATATCAGTGTACATACTGTATATGTATGGTGTAATCTAATTACTGGCTCTGAGTATAAGTTGCATGTTCAGTTAACCTGTTTCCATATACTGCGTGTGCATTATTGTATTGGGTCCTGTGAAGGGGTTATCCGGCACTGCCCGGATACTTTGCAGGTGGAGGCGCTGTCACCGGAATAACCAGGAACACCCCAGGCTCCCAGCAGCGGAGGTTCAGGCCTCCTGTGAGCCTACATGTAAAACGCACCACATTACACTCAGTAGCAGGCCCATCTCCCAGAGGGTGGGGGAAACAGCGCTACATAAGGATTTTCCCGTAACCAAATGCTCTGGAAAGATTTTACAATCTTTAGCTAATCTCTTTCATGATAAGATTGTTTGTCACTGCTGCTGTCATTAACGGATAAAAAGGGACGGGTGATAACTGTGCCACATAAGATTCTAATGGCACAATGCCCGGTGATAATAAATAAGTAAAGAAGTTGAGCAGAACACTGTCTTTGAAGAGGGTGAACCCATTTTCAATATAAGATACACGAAAAAAGCATAATTGTTATATAAAAACAAAAAATGTGAGAATCTTAATAAGGAAGTCACTAACATTGATAAATGGGTGGAAATGAATAATAATTCCCAGGGAGAGGGGGTATGTGATAGAAACTTTCAAATACCTCAAGGGTCGCAATAAGGTGCAGGAGGGAAGCAAATTTCAGAGGAAGAAAGTGCTGGAACAAGAAGTCATGCTCTGAAGCTGGAGGGTGAGAGGCTCAGGCGAAATGTGAGGAAGTCCTTTTCACGGAAAGGGTGGTGGATCCATGGGACAGCCTCCCTGCAGAGGTGGTAGAGGCTCATACAATAAGGGTGTTCCAAAATTATTAGGATAGGCACAAAGGTATCCTAAAAAGCATCTAATAACGTCTGAGGTTTCACAGCGGATATTAGAAAGTGCAGATTAGCTGGGCCAAGTGGTTCTTATCTGCTGTCAATATATTTCTTTCTACATGGAATTGCTCCTTTAATTAAGTTGAATGTTAATGAATCCCTTTGCCACAGCAGAAATCTCTGTACTTCCTGTTGACATTGGAGTCCTCTTACCTAGTAAGTTGTGGGTCAGTGGTGCAAAAGTTCAAGATGTTTGAAAACAAATATTCTGCAAGAGATGGCAAGCACCCCACAGTGCAAAAGACCAGTTGCCCGACAGTAAGAATGCATGTTGTGTTATTATTTTATTTATACAGCAACAACTATGCTTTGAACAAAATAAATCGCTCTAACGCCGTCTTCTGAAAATAAATTGGATTCCATCGATTTCCTAAGTGGGAGTAAGTCTCTCTGAAAATCTGTGGGATAGAACATCATGGCAGATGGATTCAGACAAAGCTTTCTTTCCAGTATGATGCTGTCACTGCCCTCACTTGGTTGGGAAATACCAATAAACAGCAAGGAAGAGAAGGGTTGAGGACTCTGGGAGAGAGAATGGAGCCTTCCTAATATGACGGCTGATCCTTATAACTACAATTGTTTATGTAGCCATGCTGTAAAATGGTCTGCAGTTTTCTCTCCTGCTGGCAGTAAGCCTGGTAAGTTACAGGGATGCCAGCAGTAATCATGGAGGTTTGCCCTCACACCCTGGTGAGGTGCCCTATGTATGGATGGGAGTGGCTACATACTCTGAGTCCACCGTTAGTGACATCAGAGATGTGCCTGCCCCCTGAGGGATATAAGGCACAGCACTGATCAAAGTTAGTGTGTTGGAGTAAGGAGCAAGTCTGCGTTGAGACTTGGGAGTGGGTGGCACACTAGTGCTTTAACTAGTGGCCCCATTCTGTGTTAAGTGACATCTAGCTGACAAGCCATACTGTGTCCAGGGACCTGGCACAGGGGTGATCTCCCCGAGGGGAGAGGGGATCCCACTCCATTGGGAGGGTGTACCTTTGAAAGGATAACACAGCAAGATGTGTGGCTAAGCAAATCACTGTAAGGGGCAGTTGGCCCGCACCGTAAGCCACAATAAACACAACCTTGATCAAAGACATCTTCATGTGTGAGTCTGAACTTACACTACATATGAAGGCACCAAGAAGGAGTTCCTCATCAGAACCATCTCCTTGCGGACGCAGAGATCCTGATGCGGTGGAGGCGCTGCACTGGATATAGGTAGGACTCATGCACACTACCTCAGCTGCCTGTCTGGGTTGGCGATCCCCACACAACATCATGCGGGAGACTCAGGAGTCCTGTTGCCAACAGGTGCACCACCAGACACGACTAATTAATGGGAACTGGTTAGACCACAGGGGCCAATGTGAGATTGGGTGGGTCAGGCCAGGCCAGAAAATCCGTTACATTTATAAATACGGTAAGTCGGTTTGGAGATATATGAGGGTGGGGGGGAAATCATTTCAGGTTGTTGTAAGTAGCTACACTTTATTATCACATGTTGAACAGAAAGTTGATGTTGTGTGGAATTGCACTTTAATTAAATAGCCCGTAACCTAGCCCCTTTCACAGCTAAAGGGTTAATATATACTGGAAGTATTCTTCAGTATCGAGTGTCAGCTTGACAAAATCTCCCTCATGATTTAGCTCTCAAGTAACCTTTTTCGGCTCAGGAAGATATTCATTTATTAAATACATTTTATAAACCTGTTTTTTCTCTAAATTTTTTGTGGCTTTGTGCCATTTTTCAGTTAAAAGGGATGGATTAAAAGTACTGTACAGTATTTCACTGGCAGATGCCAAACGCAAAGAACGATTATAGAAATGGATTATACAAATGCGTGGACTGGAACTAGAGATGGGTGAACCAGTTCAAATCCGTTTCCCGGATTCTTCCAAATTTGCCATCCGAAATCCGTTCCGCGGTGTAAAATCCGCCTGCGGATTGTTACAGTTTCAATCTGTGCAGATTAATCCAAAACTGCCATTGTGTACAATCCGCTTGTGGATTTTAACAATCCGTCCGTGGATTCCGCAATCCGCTGACGGATTTTAAGAATCCAACCCCCGGATTCAGCAATCCACGTACGGACTGCTGAATCCACATATTGGATTCTTAAAATCCATCAACGGATTGCGGAATCCACAGATGGATTGTCAGCCGATCCGGGGAAAATCCAAATCCGCCCCCCCAAAAAAATTACCCATCTCTAAATGGACTACGTGATATGACAAACATCCTGTAGCTTGTAGAATGTAATAGCAATTAACCCATTCACGTGACTGTTCTTCTGAGCAATCACGTGTACTCTTCTGTGTTCCAACGGCCTCACCCCTCAGTGTATTCCACCATCAGCACCCCTAAATTTTTTAGAAAAAGAGCCATGACATACAATGTACGTTATAAGAGCCTGTAAGGTGGAACCAGACGGCATAAGAAGAGTATGCAATATGATGACTAATCAACCACTTCTATGACTAATCAACCACTTCAACTGATTTAAGCATGTGCTTCTCTTGGAATGCTGTAATGCACCTGGGGAAGTTGTTCTTCCTCAAACTCTGTAAATAAAGCCTGTCCTGTTTGTAACTATAAATTTCCTGGTACACAATGCAAGGTAGAAGAAGCACACACAAAACTAATGTAGAGTTAAAAAAAACCTTCAATCTCTATTTAAAGCACCAGAGCTAATGAACAGGTAACGTTTCAGGACACAAGGTCCTTTCCTCAGACCAAAACTATGCATTTCCTGGCACCCATCCTTTCTCCACCACCACCCAGCTGCCTGAATCAAGCACCCTGAGACAAAGAAACCAATATTGAGTAGCCAAACACAGCACACCGATGTAATCTCCCTATGGAGCCGGGGATGTTGACTATTACACTTACATATGCGCAGCGCTTAATGTGAACTGTAATGAGTATTGTACTGTGACTTGTATGTGGTGATTCTATTCTTAAGGACCATGAGGTTACTGTTCAACTGTTGATATCTAACCCAATATATAAATCAGTTACATATATACCCAAGTGTTGGTTCCCCTTACTTGCTGCACGCACATGAGGTATCTAATGTAGACATCTGAATTCAGGTCCCCACCTCAGCACTATATATACTGTCTGAGGTACAGAGAAATAGAGGGGTTATATATGGATTTGTTGGGGGAGGGACTGAAGTATACGCCCTCCCTGTCAGCGTGAGAGGCCACGACTGAAGCAGGGGGGGGGGGGGGGCGGCTGTGTGATCTACAGGCCTGTGTCGCGAGGCATCCCGGCACCCCAGGAGAAGTGAGAGCCTCATGCGCGATCTCTACCGGAGAAGTGAGAGGCCCATGCAGTGCATGTGGGGAGGGTTGTGTGTGTGTTTTCTCCTTGTCCCTCACCCTCCGGTCCTTGTTTTCGTTCTCCAGCAGCAGCCGCCTCCTGCCTGCACAGCCTCCTCCGGCGCTCCCTCTCGTAGGCCTAATACAGAAAAGAACAAAAAAATAGTGATCATCCTGGGAGAAGATAAAACCACAGCAGAACTGGCTGCACACATACTGCCTTCAAATACTTTCTGGGCAAGCTACCCGTCTATCTGTACAAGCTCCATGCCGCCCCTCGGCATGCCCCCCATGGCCCGTCTAGTATGGCCAGGGAAAGCACCCGCTTTCCCTCAGCATCCGTGTGCCTCTGTACAGGAGAAGCCACCATGTCCAAGGCCTACCACATGCTGCACTTATCATCTGAGATCTGACTCCAAAAGACTATTCATGGTCCCAAGGTTCAACAAAGTATCCGGCCGCTCCTCCTCTTACTGTGCACCCCAAAACTGGAACAACCTACCGGAGACTCTCACATCCATCACCAGTTTAAGTTCTTTCAAAACTAAAGCTGTCCAACATTTTAATCTGGTCTGTAACTGTTACATACGCCTATAATATACATCTTCTCTAACTGTGCATGCAATGTATTGTATATAATGTATACCCTGTTCATTTATGTAACTGTATTTGTAACCATGTATTATTTGTCATCATAACTCTATGCCCAGGACATACTTGAAAACGAGAGGTAACTCTCAATGTATTACTTCCTGGTAAAATATTTTATAAATAAATAAATAACACTATATCAGCCCCTGTCACAGGCTGAGACAGCCACTAACCCCACATCCCTGTATGTAACTGTTACACGTGTAATGTGTAATTATTATACCCTACACCCTGTTATTCAAGTTCTAGATAATCATTTTACGTTACTCTTTGTTTATAATATTTTTTTTTTAAGTGAAATAATTTGTTTTACATATAAATTTTTAATGTGTCCCAGTTTGTACTTTTGAAAATCTGGTTGCCCTAATTATATACAAAGAAGATCCCACGTGTTGTTAATGAAGAAATAAAGTGTTATCTTTTTCTATTGGCTCTGTACATTTTCTCAAGTCATTCTGATGTCAATAATCATAATTTATTATAGAGTACCATATAAGCAAAACAGGCTTTCAATTTGTGCATGTGTTGGTCTGGGAACCTTTGTGTGAGTGTCAGTGTACAAATCTCTGTATCTTGTGTGTTTAAGTGTGTATGTTTTTAGGCTGTGTATATCAGTGCCAGTGTTTAGCAGTATCCATGAATATTAACGTACAGTGTTTGGACATAAGGAAGTTCATAGTTGTAGAGGGAGAGAGGGGGTGGCCCGGTATTAAAGGGGCTACACCCCATTTGGCCATCCCTGACCTCACCAGGGAGACAAGGGGTTAACTGGGCTGAGGTCCAGAAATGTGATTTAACCCTTGTTATGACATGTAAATGTGTATTCCCCTGTTTTATTGTAACATCTGGTTTAATCAGTGTCTGCATCACACACACACTGGGATCTATCCGGGAGCACAAGGGTTAATAGTAGTTTAGTGATTATAGCCCTTTGTGTAATTTTCCCGCCTTTTCAGGCACCATTTTGCAGGCTCCCATAGGCCGCCATTGAGGCTCCATGTGTTTCAATGGCGATCTTGCTGTTGAGTCCTGTTTCCTGAGAAGACCAGCAGATGGCGTCCGAGAGGAAGAGCGGCGGTTTCCCATTGTAAGTCAATGGGCCCATTGACTTCAATGGAGAATCCTCGAAGAGCTTTCCAGGAACGAGTTGGCTGCCGTCCAAACCGCTTAACCGCAAAGCGGATACATTTTCAATAGGAGATCTTTGATCACTTAACAAGTCAAGTTCAACGACAAGTGGCGTGGGAATACACAGTTCTAGAGCACCTAGAAATAAAATTCTTTCTGCCCCTAGTTCCTAGACCTCCCCCCACTCGACCACAACCGGGTCCCCGTATCCTGGACCCTCGATAAGGGTCGAACCGAGAAGATCGGGTCGCGCCATAGGTTCCGATGGCGGCGGCAGAAATGGCTCAGGAAAACGGCTAAGTGTCAAAAGCTGAAATTTGGTAATCCATAGCTCCTGTTCCGTAGGGTCCAGAGGATCAGGGTTTGGGGTATCTGTAGTCACTGCTCCGGCATCGCTGCAGAACCATCCTTGACCCTCTTGGACCAACCCGACGGAGTATGGACCCCCTTGAAAGTTCGGGACTTTTCCCATAGACTCCAATGGCGGCCAATCTCCATTGACCGGCTGCGGCGGAAACCCCCCATTGAATTCAACGGCGGCATCGCCCCGTTGAAAGTCTATGGCGGCGGATTCCCATAGCCGCCAACGGCGGCGGTTTGCCATTGAAAGTCTATGGCGGCGGAGCCCGTTGTTTTCAATGGGGATTTAGTGAAAAACCGTGATTTAATTTACAGCGGAGATTTTTGTATTAAAATGAGAAACGGTTTTAAGTGTATTTGTGTATCTCCGGTTCCGAAGGTCGTAGCAAGTCACAAATTGGACCATAGGGTGTTCCAGGTCCGGCATTGAGAACTGGGAAGTTTGGACCTGCTGGACCCAACAGAACCGGATATTTTAATATGTTTATGTTTTATCTTTCATACTGTGTTCCAAGGTATGGGTAAAACCAAGAGGAAATTCCTTTGCATACCAGGGTAGCATATGGCCAGAAAGGCGACCCAATGTCTAGGACTTAAGTATGGTTCAAAGGATTTTGTCACCTCCACTGTTTGCATGAGGGCGGAGATTACTCAAACCAGAGCAGTCTTCAAGTGTTCCATTTCACACCTCACAACAAAGAATATTCTGCCAGGAATCCAATCAGGTAGACTAGCTGGCATTCCTGATGCAGAGGAGGGGTTACAGAAATGAGACCCCAGAGCTCTACTGCGCATGTACCAACTAGCAGGGGGGCATGTGTCAAAATGTGTTCCCACGTTAATGAGTGGCTAGAGTTAATTGAAGACCAATCCACTGTACTCAATGTTAAGGATAGGGCACAAAAGGTTTATAAACTGTTGTCCACCCTTTATCATTTGTCTTCTGATATCATCTGAATGTTACCTGATTGCGAGAGAATTGCTATGCTTCATACTTCTCATCCCCCATCCCCAAAGTAAGTGTACTTCTTGTCTGTTACTGTATTATTTCGTGTGTTCACCTATCCAAAGGAATAAATATACTTTATTATATCTAAGCCTCATTCAGTTCAACCCAGTGATTTGTGTAACCTTAATACCTGTGACAGGCTATCGTCACAGGCTATTAAGTTAACTGGTGGCAGCGGCGGGATTGAACTGGACCTGGATTACAGTATTCTGCGGGGTACTGTGATCTAGTGGGAACTTGATGGTAATTGCAAGTTCCTGGGACTAAAGATATTGAACACATGGTAGTGCAACAAGTAACGCAAGTTGTCACACCACCTCACGACCCAGAACCAAGAGTGAAGCGGAAAACATCTACTACCTGAGAACTAGAAATCAGCTAAAAGACAAGTGCCGTGAATATGGACTGGAACATGAGGACCAGGAGGTCGAAGACATGGTTGTCGCAATCATGGCATATGAAGCCGAACGGGCAGCGTCCCAGGATACAGCTCAGCTTGCCCTTGTACAGCCGCCCGGAGATCAGGGACTGAACCCAGTGCCGGAGCGGCAGAATCCCGGGGAGGGGACAAGTGCACCTCCCGGGACAAGTGCGACAGGATGGGCACTGATGACTGTGTCCACCAGTCTGTTTACCCCCGAGATGTTGGCACTGATCACCAAGTGGGGAGACCGAGGGACAGCGGAGGAGCGGCTAAAGTTTCTCTCAATGGCAGTGAACAGACCCGCTTATTGCCCCCCGGTCCAAACCCGCAAAGATGAACTCCAACTGGACAAGCACAGTCTCACCAAGTACGTGGAAGGCACTGATCGGATCGACATGTTTTTAAGGAACTTTGAAACGCAGTGCCGGCGGTACAAGGTGCTTCCCGAGCATAGGGTTGCACGCCTGGACCCGCTACTCTCCGGCTTGGCTAAACAGACATTGATGGCGCTTACAGAGGAGTATGCTGATGACTATGACCACCTGAAAGAACTTTTGCTATTTCAGCACGGTTTTACCCCTGAAGCTTAACGGGGTAAATTCCGGCTGGAGGAGAGGCAGCCTCAGGAGACCTATGTCACCTATGTGACCCGCATTGCTTTGTACGGGCTACACTGGGTGTAGGGCTCTGAGGCCAGGACTTACCAATGCCTGCTGGACCTCATCTTTCAAGAGCAGCTCATGCAGCAGTGCCCGCCGGCATTGAGGGCTTGGGTGTATGACAAAAAACCCAAGACCCACCAAGAGGCGGCGAGGATGGCAGATGACTATGTGGTCTGCCGGTCCCAGATGACCGCCAAGGCACCAGCCAAAGCGGCGGCTGCGCCGGTGCCGGCCAAGAAAGCTGTGAGTACCCCCCAGTGGACCCAAAAGCCGCCTGCGGGCAGCAGTTCACAGAAGGCGGGAGAGCTCCGGCATGAGCGCCGGTGCTACAATTGCAACAGCCCTGGTCACCTCAGACCAGATTGCCCGGAATCCCTGCGTTCCAACAGACCCCATCGGGGGCAACGCACCCCAGCTGCGAAGCCGGTAGCCCGTGTGCGGGTGGCTTCCACCAAAGAACCAGGACCGGTCATGGAAACAACTCCCAGCGAGACGTCCCATGTCACCCCTACCCCGGTTTCATCGGTGCCTACAGCCAGGAGCGGAGGACATCTCGGCACAGACCTGCAGCAGACAGACGGCCGGAGCAAACATCTTACCCCGGTCACAGTCGGTGACTGGCAAGCAGTCGGCTTGCTGGATTCAGGAGCTGCAGTGACCCTGGTCCGACCTGATATGGTCCGGCCAGAGGAATTGCTCCCAGGCCCTGGGATGCAGATCACTGTGGCCAACGGAGAGCCACGTTTCCTGCAGGTGGCCCGCATCTTTTTGGATTGGGGGATGGGCAAGGGTGTGCGGGAGGTGGGGGTTTTACCCGGTTTGGATGCCGACATTCTTTTGGGCAACGACCTAGGACCGATGACCTGCACCTACGACCATGTGCCCCAGCCCGCTGCAGTGGCGGCGGTTACCCGGATCCAAATAGCGACAATGCCGGCGGCGGCCGCTCCAGTCCCCCAGCCTTTGTGACCGACGTTAGCGGAGGGCGCAAAGGAGCCCGGGGAGGTAAGCCAGGATCAGTTGCAACCACAGGCTGACTTACTGTTCCCTCTCATCCTGTCCCCTTTCCCTGACAATGACATGACTGGGGGGTGGCCAGACTTAGAAGCCCAGTTTAGGGAGGCAGTGAAGACAGACCCTACCCTGGCCGGCGTGAGACTTCGGGCATCTGAATCTCAGGCAGGGGAGGGCACTGAGCGCTGCCTATGGCATAAGGGACTCCTATACAGAGAATAAGGGAACCCGGGGATAGAGGAGGGATTGACCGGTAAGCGACAGCTAGTAGTGCCCCAGGGGTACCGACAGCAATTGTTACGGGTAGCTCACTCTATTCCGTTAGCGGGACATCAGGGGGTCACCAGGACGCGAGCCCGGTTATTGCAGCGTTACTACTGGCCGGGGGCATCTCGAGATATGGGCAATTTCTGCCGCTCTTGTGATGCCTGCCAGCGAGTAGGTAAGGCGGGCGACCGTGTGAAGGCACCCCTGAGACCCCTACCGATAATAGGGGAACCCTTCCAGAAGGTAGCGATGGACCTGATAGGACCCCTCATGATTCCTAGCAGGTCAGGGAAGCGCTACATCCTCACGGTGGTGGATTTTGCCACCAGGTACCCTGAGGCGGTAGCGCTTGGCACCATAAGTGCCAAGACAGTGACAGCAGCTTTGCTGAACATTTTCTCTAGGGTAGGTTTCCCTAGCGAGATCCTAACCGATCAGGGGTCGCAGTTCATGAGTGTACTGTTACATTGTCTCTGGGATGCCTGCGGTGTACAGCACCGGCGTACTACCCCTTACCATCCCCAGACAAACGGATTATGTGAGAGGTTTAACGGGACCCTGAAGCAGATGCTTCGGACCTTTATAGAGGCGGAGGGGAAAGAGTGGGAGATTCACCTGCAGCACTTGCTGTTTGCATACCAAGAGGTACCGCAAGAATCTACAGGCTTCTCCCCCTTCGAGCTACTATATGGCCGCAGGGTACGTGGACCTCTGGACCTCTTCCGTGAGGGATGGGAAGGGGAGACAACTGCTACTGATGCCTCAGTGATCCAGTATGTAGTAGATCTCCGAGACCGGTTAGAGATGCTCATGGGGGTGGCCCAGGACCACCTCAGGGCCGCTCAGACCAAGCAAAAGCAACGGTATGACCGGCAGGCCCGTAGCAGAGAATTCATCCCATGACAGCAGGTACTTGTTCTCAAACCCACTCGGGAGAACAAGTTAATGGCTGCCTGGTCGGGACCGTACTCAGTTATCCGAAAGGTGAATGAGTGCAACTATGTTGTACAGGTAGCGCCTGAGAGGCACAAAACATACCACATCAACATGTTGAAGGAATACAGAGCACCGAGTATGGGAGCAGTGCTGGCCATTTGTAGCCCACTGCTGGAGGATCGGCGAGCAATGCTCTGCCTGATCTCCTAGGGGAGGCTAGGCAGGGAAACACTGTAGAGCAGGTAGAGATAGGGGCACAGTTGAGTGCTAGGCAGAAGGGAGAAGCCAGGGGCATGCTAGCTCAGTTTAGCACCCTCTTCACTGACATGCCAGGGACCACACATCTCACAAAACACCCAGTGCACACCGGGAACCTACAGCCTCTGCATAAGCACGCTTATAGAGTGTCAGCAGAGGTCAAGACAAGTATGGAGAGAGAGATTGGGGAGATGCTGACCCTAGGGGTAATTACTCCGTCCCAGAGCCCTTGGGCAAGTCCAGTAGTCCTAGTTCCTAAGAAGGACAAGACCACCCGGTTTTGTGTGGACTACCGGTTGCTCAACGCTGGGACGGTGTCAGATGCTTACCCCATGCCCCGCATGGATGAGTTACTAGATGAACTCGCGGGGGCAAAGTATCTGACCACCATGGATTTGAGCAAAGGCTATTGGCAAATCCCACTGACCCTGGAGCTAGGGAGAAGTCAGCATTCATCACTCCAAGTGGCCTCTATGAGTTTTTGGTGATGCCATTTGGGATGAAGAATGCCCCGGCTACCTTTCAACGCCTGGTCAATAGGTTACAGGAAGGGATGCAGAGCTATGCCAGGGCTTACTTAGATGACATTGCTGTCTTTAGTAGTTCCTGGGAATCCCACTTAGGACATGTAACTGCGGTGCTGGATAGGATCAGGGAGGCTGGGCTTACCTTAAAACCCACTAAATGTATGGTAGGGATGGCAGAAGTCCTGTACTTAGGGCACAGGGTGGGTGGAGGGCATCTCAAACCAGAGCCAGCCAAGGTAGAAGCCATAGTTGAGTGTCCTGTTCCAAAAACCAAGAAACAGGTCATGGCATTTTTGGGCACCGCAGGGTACTATAGGAAATTTGTCCCACAGTACAGCGCCGTGGCCAAACCCCTGACTGATCTGACTAAGAAGCAACTGCCTGTGCTTATTACCTGGACTCCTGCCTGTGAAACTGCTTTCCAGGCCCTGAAAATTGCGCTTGCTGGAGCCCCCATACTGGCTGCCCCAGATTATACCAAGCATTTTCTTATTCAGACTGATGCCTCAGACTTTGGTGTTGGGGCTGTGTTGAGCCAGGTGGGGGACGACGGCAAAGAGCACCCTGTGGTGTATCTCAGTCGAAAACTGCTCCCCGGGGAGGTGGCCTATGAGAAGGAGTGCTTGGCCATTGTGTGGGCACTCAAAAAGCTCCAGCCCTATGTATATGGGAAGGCTTTCACGGTCATCACAGACCACAAACCCCTGAATTGGCTACAGAGGGATCAGGGGAGAATGCCAAGTTGTTAAGATGGAGCTTGGCTTTGCAAGAATTTGAATTTACCATTCAACACAAAAAGGGCAGTGAAAACAGCAATGCTGATGGACTTTCACGCCAGGACTATCCCTCTGAGACTGAATTCATTAATGGTGCCAGCAGTGCCCCACTCCCCGTTAGGGCCAGTGGGCCACAGGTCACCCATTAAGAAGGGGAGGTGTAGAGGGAGAGAGGGGGTGGCCCGGTATTAAAGGGGCTACACCCCATTTGGCCATCCCCTGACCTCACCAGGGAGACAAGGGGTTAACTGGGCTGAGGTCCAGAAATGTGATTTAACCCTTGTTATGACATGTAAATGTGTATTCCCCTGTTCCCCTGTTTTATTGTAACATCTGGTTTAATCAGTGTCTGCATCACACACACTAGGATCCATCCGGGAGCACAAGGGTTAATAGTAGTTTAGTGATTATAGCCCTTTGTGTAATTTTCCCGCCTTTTCAGGCACCATTTTGCAGGCTCCCATAGGCCGCCATTGAGGCTCCATGTGTTTCAATGGCGAATCTTGCTGTTGAGTCCTGTTTCCTGAGAAGACCAGCAGATGGCGTCCGAGAGGAAGAGCGGCGGTTTCCCATTGTAAGTCAATGGGCCCATTGACTTCAATGGAGAATTCTCGAAAGAGCTTTCCAGGAACGAGTTGGCTGCCGTCCAAACCGCTTAACCGCAAAGCGGATACATTTTCAATAGGAGATCTTTGATCACTTAACAAGTCAAGTTCAACGACAAGTGGCGTGGGAATACACAGTTCTAGAGCACCTAGAAATAAAATTCTTTCTGCCCCTAGTTCCTAGACCTCCCCCCACTCGACCACAACCGGGTCCCCGTATCCTGGACCCCCGATAAGGGTCGAACCGAGAAGAGCGGGTCGCGCCATAGGTTCCGATGGCGGCAGAAACGGCTCAGAAAAACGGCTAAGTGTCAAAAGCTGAAATTTGGTTATCCATAGCTCTGGTTCCGGAGGGTCCAGAGGATCAGGGTTTGGGGTATCTGTAGTCACTGCTCCGGCATCGCTGCAGAACCATCCTTGACCCTCTTGGACCAACCCGACGGAGTATGGACCCCCTTGAAAGTTCGGGACTTTTCCCATAGACTCCAATGGCGGCCAATCTCCATTGACCGGCTACGGCAGAAAACCCCCATTGACTTCAACGGCGGCATCGCCCCGTTGAAAGTCTATGGCGGCGGATTCCCATAGCCGCCAACCGCGGCGGTTTGCCATTGAAAGTCTATGGCGGCGGAGCCCGTTGTTTTCAATGGAGATTTAGTGAAAAAACGTGATTTAATTTACAGCGGAGATTTTTGTATTAAAATGAGAAACGGTTTTAAGTGTATTTGTGTATCTCTGGTTCCGAAGGTCGTAGCAAGTCGCAAATTGGACCACAGGGTGTCCCAGTTCCGGCATTGAGAACTGGGAAGTTTGGACCTGCTGGACCCAACGGAACCGGATATTTTAATATGTTTATGTTTTATCTTTCATACTGTGTTCCAAGGTATGGGTAAAACCAAGAGGAAATTCCTTTGCATACCAGGGTAGCATATGGCCAGAAAGGCGACCCAATGTCTAGGACTTAAGTATGGTTCAAAGGATTTTGTCACTTCTACTGTTTGCATGAGGGCGGAGATTACTCAAACCAGAGCAGTCTTCAAGTGTTCCATTTCACACCTCACAACAAAGAATATCCTGCCAGGAATCCAATCTGGTAGACTAGCTGGCATTCCTGATGCAGAGGAGGGGTTACAGAAATGAGACCCCAGAGCTCTACTGCGCATGTACCAACTAGCAGGGGGGCATGTGTCAAAATGTGTTCCCACGTTAATGAGTGGCTAGAGTTAATTGAAGACCAATCCACTGTACTCAATGTTAAGGATAGGGCACAAAAGGTTTATAAACTGTTGTCCACCCTTTATCATTTGTCTTCTGATATCATCTGATTGTTACCTGATTGCGAGAGAATTGCTATGCTTCATACTTCTCATCCCCCATCCCCAAAGTAAGTGTACTACTTGTCTGTTACTGTATTATTTCGTGTGTTCACCTATCCAATGGAATAAATATACTTTATTATAGCTAAGCCTCGTTCAGTTCAACCCAGTGATTTGTGTAACCTTAATACCGGTGACAGGCTATCGTCACAATAGTGTCATAACAAATTGACATTATACATACCTGCCAGCTAACTCCAGATCTCAGTGTGATCATTATACAGTCTTGGTTTTATATCCCAATTTGCTAGTCTTAGCAACTTGGAGATAAGATCTGAAGAAAGACCGACCTCGATAAACAGCACACTGTGACCTTGAGTTAACTCATAATTATAAGCCCTCCAAATATATGAATTATCTGAGAAATATGATATCAGTACTTCTATTATGGTATGGGATGTGTCTTTTACTGGGGTATTTGAAATGTGAAGGCTGAAAGGTGTGTTAGGCATGGTGTCATTAAATTATTTCTGCTACACGCTTGACTGAAAAAGTTGTGTTGCAATATTTTGTTCCAGGCGGCTTCTACTTTTGCACAGATTGCAGAACACCAATGTATAATGCTTAGTATTGGAGCAAAAATGGCCTAGTAGACATTAGTGAGATGAGCCGGCACCCTTGTGGAGTTCTGTGAAGATGAGGTTACCAGATAATTGCAGTGAAGTGTATGGGGTATATGTATTAAGATGGAGGTAAATGTACTCTAAAACACACAACTGATTTTGTGATAACATTTTACAAGAAATAACAAGTTTTACAAGAGTAGAGTTTTAGAAGAAAAACAAGTATGTCAACTGTCTACATACATATAGCAGTAAACATGAGAAAATAAAAAAAAGGATTTGCACAAGCAAAAATAACTATTATTGATATTATCGCTTATTTGCAAAGCATCAATATATTCTGCATTGCGGTAAAAGGGGGGTACGGAAATGTAATAATTACATAAACAGAGTTACATACAAATAAGAAAAAACATGCACATACAGATACAAAAGGTACAAAATTACAATTTAGAGGGAATGAGGAACAATGTTAAAAGAAGGTAAAGGAGCGGCTCAGTGAGTAAAGACACTGACTGGCACTGAGTTTGAAGCAGGGGAACCTGGTTCAATTTCAGGTGTCAGCTCCTTGTAACCTTGGACAAGTCATTTTATCTTCTTGTGCCTCAGGCACCAAAAAATAGATTGTAAGCTCAACGGGGCAGGGACCTCTCCCTGCAAAATTTCTTTCTAAACCGCTAGGTTAAACTAGCAGCGCTATACAAGAGCATGCTATTATTATTATAGTAAATAAATAAATATATTGCATGGAATAACCCTGAGACTGTTGCATGAAAACTGTTTAACTTAATTCAAGGCTATTTCTGCAGTCATGAGAATTTCCTCCTGGAGGTTTAATTCCCTATCAGATAAAGTATACAGCTCCTGTGGGACTCTGCTGTTTGGGGCTCACATCTGAGACATATCCTTACTGTGTTCTTTTTAACATCCATTTCCTCTTCTGACCTTAAATTTTCGACTCCACAATACTTCTAAACCATGATTGATAAAGCAGAGGAACATTTCAAGGTTACTGCAGTTCAGTGAACTTGCTGTTATTTCTTACTGAAGGGGTAGTCCTACATAGCAGACAAAAAAATATTTTAACCCTTTTGTTGTCAGGGACCCATTAAACATTTCATTGTCATTAGTACACTTTGATCAATTAATGAATGTTTTTTTTAAAGCTCCATTTACTCAGGGGTTTCACAACATGGAACAACATGGTGAGCAATTGAGGCGTGTGCCCAAATATTTCACGAGGTGATTATTTTGATAACTTGGACTGTTAGAGTTTTTCTCATAGGGGACCTGGTCCCTTCTGCTCAGAATGCTCTTTTTCCAATCATGGTGGATTTCAATTGAGGAACACGGAGCAGTGATCCAGGTAGTCTGAATGGCTGTTATGGAGTGATGCGTTCTAAGATGTATGTTGGTGCTAGGCAAGCATTGAGTGGCCATACAGACTGTAGAAAGGACTATAAACTCAATTCGTTGATTGGGAGCCAAAGAAGTTATTTCAGAATTCCAGTACCCAGAATCCGATGCCATTTGGAATGAAGAACACGCTGGCTACCTTCCAGCGTCTAGTCAATCGCCTGGTGGAGGGAACCTAGCGGATTTTAGTAACTCCTGGGCTGATCACCTTACCCATGTAGCGGCAGTAATAGCCCACATCCTGGAGGCTGGGCTTATGCTAAAGCCGGCCAAGTGCCAAATAAGGATGGCAGAGGTTGTATACCTCGGGCACAGGGTAGGCAGGGGGCGTCTCAAGTCTGGGCCTGCCAAGGTGGAAGCCATTGTGGGGTGTCCAGTTCCCAAGACCCAGAAACAGGTGCTAGCATTTCTGGGAACAGCTGGGTATTACCACAAGTTTGTACCCCACTACAATGCCCTGGCCAAACCCCTGACCGACCTGACTATAAAGCGGCTCCCTCACACTAACCTGATCACCGGAGTGTGAGTGTGCCTTTTCTGCTATCAAGGCTGCCCTGGCAAAAGTTCCGATCCTGGCAGCTGCAGACTATGACAAGCAGTTCCTGATTCAGACCAATGCCTCTAACTTTGGTATCGGTGCAGTGTTGAATGAGGTGGGTGCCGATGGTGTTGAACACCCAATCGTTTACCTAAGCTGCAAGTTATTCGATCGTAAGGCTGCTTATGTTACAATCGAGAATGAGTACATGTCCATAGTATGGGCCCTCCAGAAACTCCAGCCGTATGTGTATGGCTGCCCTTTTACAGTGATTACAGACCATAGTCCTCTGAGCTGGTTTCAGCGGGTCTCAGGAGATAGTGCCAAGTTGCTGCGGTGGAGTCTGGCCTTACAGCAATATGACTTCTCCATACATCACAAGAAGGGGAATGAGCACGGCAATGCCGAAGGACTTTCAAGGCAGGACGATCCAGGGGCAGCTAAACTCTGACCTTCAAGTGTCATGCTTGGGGATCAACCCATTTGGGTCGCTACTCCAGAACTCTCTGCTTAAGGGGGGAGGTGTGATGGTAGGGGTAAATGTGACTGCTTTAAATAAAGGTCAAGTCTGCCATTACCCCTACCTGTCAGTAATACATTTGTATTGGTTGTATCCATTAAGGTCAAAACAGCTGTCTGTGGGTGGTTTTCTGGGTATGCACCTTAACCCTGGCTGTGCTCAAAGCTATGACCATGCAGCAAGCTTAAGCCTATAGGGAACCATGTTAAAATGGTTTTTGAGGCAAAAAGTGACACTGTGTGCTCATTTGCATGTCATTTCCCAGAATCCCATGCTACAGTGGAAGTGCTGTATGCTGGGTGATAAGGGTGAAAGGCGGGAATGCAGACCTGCCTAAGACATGCAGATGAGCATACAGTTATATTTGCATATTTGCTTTCCTGTGGAGGGTTTTTGTCACTTTTTTTACTCACCATAACTTAACTCAGTATTATGGTATATATATATAATATATATATATATATATATATATATATATATATATATATATATATATATATATATATATATATATATATATATATATAGTCAAAGACGTCTAGAAATGCAGTCAAAGTCATACATTAAATATAGCAGTCTGCTCCCAAGTGGGAGCGCTTGGCAGGACCCCCTGATTCTCTCCTCTCTAGTTACTCTTTATTAGCCCACAGAAGTTAGTGATATCTTAGGAGCTGTGCTTTATATGAATGTTGTGACAGGACACCCATACTCTGGATATTGGTTATTTAACCTCACTATACAACCTTTTATCCTTGTTTGCTGTGTTGTTCCATATGGTATTGATGGGTCTGGATTTGCTTCTCAAGGCTATTTTCTGCTTTATATCTGGTTGTAATCGTATTTATATCGTTATTATCGCTGGCTAAACAGCACCTTATCAATATATTTTTGTTTTACAAATAGACCTCCTCTTGTATAATTTCTATTCAAAGACTTCTCTGTAAAATCTCCTTGTTTAAAATAGTAATAAATAAAATTCTATTTTATTAGAATGGAGCTGAATTATTGTCCATCACGGGGAATACACATTTCACAGCATATAAGCCTTTTGTTTTTGATATACATTTAACCACACTGAAGGAAGAGAAGTATCCTTTGTGTACACACACACACAACACACACACACACACACACACACACACACACACACACACACACACACACACACACACACACACACACACACACACACACACACACACACACACACACACACACACACACACACACACACACACACACACACACACACTATTTACTGTACTACTTATTTTTTTAAATATTCCCCATGTCCATTTATATAAATAGGATTATTTTTTTACTGATGTTTTAAGGGATTACAGCGTTTTAGATTACAGCATTTTAATTTGGCATTAGACATGTTCTTGAGTGACCATGTTTCCATGCATCAAATGGATTAATTCAAAATCACAATGGATCACGAATGACATCATTACAGATGCAAGACTTTCACTCCAGAAAAGAAAATCATGGGAGATATATATACCAAAGTTACCAAATGAGTATTATCATGTTAAACTAATGATGATGAAATTCATGTAATGCGGAGCAATTGTAGGAGCAGTAAGGGGTGAAAGTATAGGCAAAAATAGAAATTGGTAAGGCGGTTCACTGCTGCCGCCGGGGTATGAATGGATCCACACGCAAATAAAAATAAAAGGTTATTTATTGGTGCATGCAGTGAACCGCCTTACCAATTTCTATTTTTGCTCATTATACCTCGGGCTGGAGCACGCTGACTTCCTCTTCCGGTTCACAGTTCACTGATGCCATCGCAGACCGGAGACCGGCGAGTCAAGACTGTGAGTGTTTATCTCCCTTCCCCTACCTCCGCAGAGAGGATTTCTTGATCGTGGGTGACACCGGGTGTAGGAGGGCAGTGGCGGAGGGTAGCGGTGTACTTAGCCTGTGTTTCTCAACAGGAGACACGGCAGTATCACTGCTATTTTATTCCTCCTTACCACATCTAGCCCCTACCCGTGATAGTCGCAGGCAACGTTTCAAGTGGGGTGTATAACAGCACTATATTATTCAGTAGAGGAACAGTGGAGGGAGGAGTGCATTATTTACTTCTGAATGTGCAGTACATATCTGGTTTCTGTGTAGGACATGCTAGAATCCATTTAGTAGCACCAGTTCTTTCCTAGGAGTAATTCTAGGATATTTGTTGAAAGTATAGGCAGTGGTTTAGGAGAAGTTAAGGGACGAGTTATAAGAAGAAGTTAAGGAAGCAGTTGCGGGGGGAGTTACAGAGAGCAATTATAGGAGCAGATAGGAGAGAAGTAATAGGCAGCAGTTATAGGAGCAGCTTGTGCAGGAGTTACAGGGAGTGATTGCAAAGCAGTTACGGGAGGAGTTATTGGAAGCGATTAACAGGAGCTTGTGGAAGACATAGGGATCAGTTATAGGAACAGTTCGAGGAGGTGTTATAGGAGTAATTATGGGAGGAGTTATAGGAGCAGTTGTGGGAGGAGTTACAGGGAGCGTCTATAGCAGCAGGTAGAGGAGCGGTATAGCAGCAGTTTTGTGGAGACGTTATAAATATACTATTATTATCAGTCTTAGCAGGTCTTAGATTGCCCAATCCTGGGACAGACCTGGTGCCCTCTCCTGGCTGTACTTAAAGGCAGACACCGCCCAAATTAAGTAGTTCCTTCCCCCACTTGAGGAAGGCTGGTCTCACATTGGAAAGGCTGCATATTGGGCCTACTCTATTCCTCTTCCCCTTGGGGGAGAGTGAGTGTGTACCTTACCTCTGCCTCGGCTAGGGAGGTGGGGAAGAGCTAGGATGGCTGCAGGTGCCCTTGGCCTGTAGTGACGGTCCAGGGACCATCTCCAGTGATAGCAGACCTGACAGAATGTATCCGGCTGAAGATGGCCGTGTAACTGTTACTGCAGAGTTTAGTAATAAACCCGTTCCTGTTTGCACTATACCTCCTGCCTGGTGCGTGACCTTACTGGGGGGAGAGGTAATAAGTTCTACCGTGGGAGATCACCTTCAGTTCCTGGAGCCTACGGCAGATGGAGGCGCTGCTCTGCTAAGGAGATAAGTGGGGTATGAACCCCAGAAGCCTGTTCCTGTGCCCCACTACCATCGGCGGACGACTCAGCCCTCCTGTTGCCAGCAGGTATATGCACCATACACCCTGTAACAGCCCCTATCTGCGATTCGGTGGGGGAAACACCGTTACATAAGCAACAACAACCAAAAAAATTATGTTATCAAGTTCCGCAAGAAGAAAACAAAATGCCATTAGCATGTCAGCTCACGGCGTCTGTCTAAAATTCTGGGAACAGACTCGGGATTTTCCCCACAGGACATGTGCTGACAGCTCGGTAAAGTTAACTTCGTGTTTTTCTAGGATCTGAACACTGACACTTCCCTCCTGCGGATTCATTTATTATTTTGGCTTCATCCCCCATGTGGAATTCTAATTATGATAATTTCAAGCTCGGAACTGGCAGTACAATTTAAAACCACCATATACTCAGCTAATGGATCAGTTCCAACATACTGTATACTGGAGTTGCAATACTGAAAGCACTTACAGCAGCAAAACATCTTATATCTTTTTTTTTTTAAATAAATCAGTTCTGTAGTTATTAGATCAGGGGTGCGCAAACTGGGGGGTGCGCCCTTCAGGGGGGGAAAGATTTCCTTGGGGGGTGTAGCGGTTACAGAGGCCCTGCGCCCTTCCCCAAGGCATTTAAATTAAATGCCGGGGGAGGCGTGAGGCCTCTGTAACGTCCCTTACCTCCTGGCAGCCGGGTCTTCGGCGACACGTCGCCATGGCAACGCAATGTCAAATGACGCTGTGAGGTCGCCATGATAATGCACGTCAAATGACGCGGCGGGTCATGTGACGTGACATGACCCGTGATGTCATTTGACGCAGATTCTAACCGAGGGGGGAGCGCGAACGCTGGGGCTGCCAGGCAGGGGAGCGCACACCAAAAAATTTGCGCTAATACTGCATTTTTGTTGTTGTTTTATTCAACACTTAATGCCATTTGTAGTGTCTTTTAAAGCATCCTTTGGTTTCTACAGCCAGTTTTAGCCCAGCTCCCAAGCAGTGCAAGATCCTTGCAACACTTTCCTGTTTGGAATAATTTGTTGCCAATGTTCCCAGCAGTTTAAGGCTGCGCTTATAGTGCCGGCGATGTTTCAAAACAAATGTATTGCCGCCGTCACGTGCGCTCATAGTAGAAGCGACGCGACAACTTGGTCGCGATCGCTGGAAGTCAAGTCATTTTGATTTTTCCAGCGACCGCAGCGTGATGTCACCGTCGCGTCGCTGGCACTATAAGCGCAGCCTAAGTTGTAAACTGTAGCAATAGATAATGTTACTTTTAGTAATATGAGGATACATTGTAGCTGCTGAGTTACACTAACTGAAGGATTGATTAAAACTGGAAGGCCGCCATTATGTTAGGCAGTCAATCAGAATGTTTACAGTTGTATAACAGGAACACCAAACGATTGCCAGCTTAGGTAAGAATGTAGAATTATACATTGTCACATGCATTACATATAAAATTAAGAAAATAAAAAAAAGGGGGGGGGGAGTAGTATTGCTGCTACTTTATGACCATTGCAACTTTTTTTTCATTAGAAGTTCTATTGCTTTTAGAGGTAATTAGCTGCTTTATTCAGTGTGCAAGCAACTATTAATCACATTATCACTATATATAATTATGAAAGGGTTTAATAACAACTGGCCGCTCAATTGTCCTACTTACCTCCCGGCAAGCACACTATAAATGAGCACTCACACCCTAAAAACTGCTACACTGCACACTAATTACACTGCCACCCGCATTCATTTAAGGGTTAAGTCTAAGTTGTCCTCGTCCCCTTTTCTACCAGGAAAACAAATCAATTAAACAAAAACTCCATTTAGCAATGTGCCTGAAAATGGGAGCAATCCCTTCAAACATAAAAATACAGCCTCTATGCCAGGGGGGCGCAAACATTTTTCCCTGCGCCCCCCTGCCGGCGGTCACCTCGCGCCCGCCCTCACCCCCACTTACCTCGGCTCGGGCGTCATGCCGTCACGTTGCCATAGCAACATGAAGTCACATGACCTCGCTGCATCATTTGACGCAGAGTTGCCATGGCGACGCGTGTGGAGCAAAGGTAAGTAAAGGTTTACAGAGGCACTGCAGCTCCCCCGGCACTTAATTTAAGTGCCTTCGGGAAGCGCGCGGGGCCTCTGTAAACCGCGCCCCCCCCCGCTGGCAGCCTCGCACCCCCGCACCCCAGTTTGCGCACCGATGCTCTATGCTTTGAATCCATATGTAGAGCCTAATGCTGGAATCAGCGAGTGAGTAGAGTAATGTGATACCTGCGAAGAGAAAAGAAAAAAGCAGCGCACGGCCAGGGAGCCAGGGGGTTAAAAAATAAATGATTTTATTCCATACATAAACATCACTCAAGGGGGTTGTGCCACCCTCCTACGCGTTTCGGACGTGAAGTCCTTTAAAAAGGCCTCATACCTGTACCCATAGTCCTCCAGTAATATTTTTAGGGACAAGATATTGAGATTAATGCACCATGTGGTTGTTTTTACACTCTCCTGCGTTTCGGGAGGGATCTCCAGGAAAAGGTTAATTCAATAACAAGTTACTGCATTAAAAAAAAAAAAATCCTGCATTGTGTAACATGCACGAACACGATACTTTCTGCTGCCTAAACATTTCCTGCCTTGATTTTCACTCTTCAGTTGTTGACATATATAATTGGACATAACTTGTTGAACCAGAAAAGCTATAGCAATAAGTAATATATAAGGATGCAGTACAAGGAAATATGTGTATGTGTATCAGTGTGCCTGTGGGTGTAATAGCGTTTCTGTATTGGTGTGTCCGTGGGTGTATCGGTATGTTGGTGGGTGTATTGGTGTGTCTGTATGTGTAACAGTGTGTCCGTGTGTGTATCGATGTGTCTATGTGTGCATTAGTGTGTCTGAATGTATCACTCTGTGTCAGTGAATTTGTGCAGTGATTAAAGAGCATCACGTCCCCCGTGCCGCGGACCGCGCTCATGCTTGAGAGTGGTGACATCACCAACTCTGCAAGCATGAGTGCTGGGTGTCCGGCAACTATTTGGGTACGCATGGGGGGGGGGAGGGGGGGGCGTGGCCTAACAGTGACTGGCGCTAATTGGCTGAGTGACCCCTCAACGCACCTCAAAGTCAATTTATTTCGTCTCGGCAAGCGCCCGTGAGCGTACATGCACGCTCTCAAGCCTGCCGCGTGAGCGTGGCCGGACAAATTTAAATTGATCGTGCTGACAACGCCTAGCGCGGTCAGCGGCGGTGTGGACGCAGCCTTAAGAATCAGCAGCTACAAACGGCAGTGGTCGCCATTAACCCCCTCGCTGCCAGATGGGTCAGTAAACAATAGCGGCAAATCGATTTTAAAAGGTGTGCTCCAAAATAATGGTTCTATTTTCCATTGAGATTTTCGGTCTCTTACTAGCCAGAAAGCACTGGGGTTAGACTGGACTAACCTAGAGGTTCATCATGACTTGAAGATAGGTTGGCAATGCTTCAGCATTGTGTCTACTACGCATACACATCCAGATACGTATACTCGCTAAGTAAAGGGCCTAAATTCCAAGAATGCTTAGGGACAGGAGTGTAAAGCCAGGACAGACTACACTGATAATTCAGAATTAGGTCAAGATGATGTTGTTGCAGCTCTGTTTAAATCTGGAACTCCCTTGAAAATGAATATGCTGTTCTAGAAACCAACATGGGGGTATGACTGATCACTTACCTTCAAATGCACACAGATTACAATCCTGGTTTTGTATATTCAGGTGTTGGTCTGTTAGCTGCTTTGGTATAATAGAAAGACCACCCTGGATCATTTTATACTGTATATATTATTACGGCACATTATATATGGGGTGTATCTCGGATTACCCTATTTGAGATATTACTTTGAGACACTTATTGGAATTGTACTTACCTCACTGCCGGTTATCCAATACTGTGCACCTCTAAATCGCCTCACATAGGGGATTTTTAAATTATTAACTGTACATTATTTATTTATAAAATATTTTACCAGGAAGTAATACATTGAGAGTTACCTCTCGTTTTCAAGTATGTCCTGGGCATAGTTAATATGACAAATAATACATGGTTACAAATACAGTTACATAAATGAACAGGGTATACATTATATACAATACATTGAATGCACAGTTAGAGAAGATGTATATTATAGGCTTATGTAACAGTTACAGACCAGATTAAAATGTGAGACAGCCTTAGTTTTGAAAGAACTTAAACTGGTGGTGGATGTGAGAGTCTCCGGTAGGTTATTCCAGTTTTGGGGTGCACGGTAAGAGAAGGAGGAGCGGCCGGATACTTGTTGAGCTTTGGGACCATGAACAGTCTTTTGGAGTCAGAGCTCAGATGATGAATGTTGCATGTGGTAGGGGTGAGGCCCTTGTTCAGATAGCTGGGTAGCTTGCCCAGAAAGTATTTGAAGGCAAGACAGGAAAGGTGAACTTTGCGCCTAGACTCAAGTGATGACCAATCTAGTTCTTTCAGCATTTCGCAGTGATGTGTGCTGTAGTTGCATTGGAGAACAAAACGACAAATTGAATTGTAGAGGGTGTCAAGTTTGCCAAGGTGGGTTTAGGGAGCCGAGCCATATACTATGTCTCCATAGTCGATAATTGGCATTATTGTTGTGCAATACGCTTTCTGACCAGAGGCTTAGGGAGGATTTGTTCCTGTAAAGTACCCCTAGTTTGGCATAGGTTTTGGATGTTAGGGTATCAATGTGCATTCCGAATGTTAAGTGGGAGTCAAACCATATGCCCAGGTATTTAAAACTAGTAACAGGAGTTAGGGTGGTGTTAGTGTTGGTTCTGATCTGGTGCTCAGTCACTGGAAGCTTTAAAAATTTAGTCTTGGTCCCAAATACCATTGTTACAGTCTTGTCAGTGTTTAAAAACAGTTTGTTTTGGGAAATCCAGTTTTCGAGTCTCAAAAAGTCAGACGGAAGTATGTGTTCAAGGTCAGAGAGGCTATGGCTGTGTGCATATAGGATTGTGTCATCTACATACATGTGTATTGTGGCTTCCTTACAAGCTGTGGGAAGATCATTGATGAACACTGAGAAGAGGAGGGGCCCCAGAACAGAGCCTTGCGGGACGTCATAGGTGATATCCAGGGGGTTGGAGTTAGAGCCTGAGATGGACACATGTTGATATCTACCTGATAGGTAGGACTGAAACCAGTTTAAAGCATATTCCCCTTTTTCAGAGCTCTGGAGTTTGTTAAGCAGGATAGCATGATCAACTGTGTCAAAAGCCTTTGCAAAATCTAGGAATATTGCACCAGTGAGTTGTCCCCGTTCCATTCCACACTGGATTTCATTGCAAACTTTTAGCAGGGTAGTTACGGTGGAGTGTTTGGGACGAAAGCCAGATTGGAATTGGCTAGGGAACTTTGTCTTGTTATAGTAATCGCTTAATTGGGAGTGGACACATTTTTCCATGACTTTGGATAGGATTGGGAGAAGGGAGATTGGCCTGTAGTTTGAGACAGTGTTTTTGTCCCCACTTTTGAAGATTGGGATAACTCTGGCAGTTTTCCAGGTACATATACTCAGTAGCGTCGTTGTTTATTATTATCATCATTAAAAATATATTGTTTTTCATACTATGTAATTGATGACCTCAATACTTTACCAATCTCGTCAGGTTTTTTCTTGGTAATATTGCTATTTAAGTAGTTAATTATCTGCTTCACATTGCTATAATAAGATTATTACGATTTCATGACTATTTAAGTCACAATATATTTCTACATCTAGAGTGCAGCATAGTAAGGGATCTAGTGTAGGCTTAATGCTGGACACTTGTTGATTAATAGGTTAATGGTTGTCCCTATGCACCGATGCATATGTATCACATAACTACTGTACCTCTTGATTTAAAATAGGTTGAGCGGTTGGTCATCTATAGTTATTTCACTAGACAGAACACAAGTATTTTATAAACCAAAGTTTATTTAGCAGGAGCAAACAGCGAGGCACACAATACAACAAGCACAGAAATAGTTAACCAAATACAGGGTTACAGGGAAACTCCTAGCTGGCTAGCTGGAGGGCACTGGCAAAGTGAGCTTGTCACGGAAGACCAGAACTTCACACCTGGATCAAGGCACCAGAAAGGACAAAATCAGTTCAATAAAGAGTTTTTATTCCAAGAGGAGCCAGCAGGCACAAGACAAAAACACAGGTCAGAGCTATACTCACAAAACAAGGGGGATACGGGGGAAATCCTAGCTGACTAGGTACTGAGCACCAAATTAAAGGCTTATCCAGGGTTTGCTTCCACACTCTGTTGGGGTAGGGACCGCCCAGACCTCTCTGGTACGATTCGCAGTAGAGTACTTTCAAATCTCCTGCTTTAAAGTCTTGCTCTCCGCTTCTACGACAACACACAGTCCCATAGCACAAAAGCACTTTTGAATTTCCTGCTTGGCTAGGCTCATAGCCTCATTTTGAGGTGTTTCCGGCACAGCTTCGGAGCATACCATTTATTTAATCTCCACGTCAGGGTTAGAATACGCTCTGGAATGCTGATGGGGTTCCCCTTACATAGATTCCCCGCTGCCATAGGAAATTATGGTAGATGGGTAGGCGACCAATCACAGTGCGGGTGCTGCTCATGAACCAATCAGGATGTGAGGACTTGTCTGCATTGGCTAATCAGGGCTGGAGGTAGGGGGGAGAGAGTTAAAGGGCTTTGGAGGGAAATAGAAATGGAAGCAGAGTCTACTAGCTAAAGCTCGGCAATGACTTCCCCACCCGGCACGAAATCCCCCACTTGGTTGGTACCGCTCTGGCTGGGGGAACAGCCAAATGCTCCACTCTTCAGTTGGATGGTGCCCTGGCTCGATCTCAGCCCCCCATCCAAAGACATTGGCTAAGCTTTATTGTGTACAACAAAAGACAAAAATACCCAATGCTACATCCAATGTGACAGAAAATACATAGTAAAATACTTACATGTTTGTATTCTCATGAGTAAGGGTCATTTAGTTAAACCCTTTGGCCAAAGCAATATAAGCCTGCAGCCACATCATGGCATGACCATTATGCGGTTCCTAACACAACCTGTGAGTATTGCCATATATTCAAGTAATAAACTATTGCAAAAGCCTTCAGGATTATACAAAATATATTCTGAAGCATAATGCATTTGATAAATATTTTACACAGAAAGATGCTTCCAGACACGCTCTGGCTGAGATATACAAATTAACCAGAGATAATGAGATGGGGGAAAAAAACAGTAAAAAGAATCTGAAAGCTTGCAACAAGAATCAATGGAAGAACTTATCATGGGATATAAAAGAGTTTGCAGAATAATAAGATAGAAAATTGGAGGGAAATGCAATACAAACGGATACATAAGGCCTAAATGCAATCTAGACAAGGCTATCCTTAAACACTGTCTATGGTCCTGTGACAAGATAGCAGACTTCTGGACCCAAATACTAAAGTATATACAGGAGGTTACAACAATGAGTTGGGAGGGACACTTGCCACCTCTGCTTTTCGCCAACATGGAACCGACGGTTTTAAAGATAAATAGTAACAGGAAGGCTATAATCCCAACAGAGCTGATTCTCTTGACAGCCAGGAAAGCGATCATGTTGAAATGGTTGGACCCAGTACCCCCCAAACATAGAATTGATTACATCTCTTTTGCTCAGTGTAGAGGGAGAAAGGGGGTGGCCCGGGATTAAAGGGGTTACACTCCATTTGGCCATCCCCTGACCTCACCCGGGAGTCAAAGGGTTAACTGGGCTAAGACCCAGAACAGTGATTTAACCCCTGTAATGACATGTACATGTGTATTCCCCTGTTCCATTGTAATGTCTGGTTTACTCAGTGTCTGCATCACACACACACTGGAATCCATCCGGGAACACAAGGGTTAATAGTCCTTTAATGATTATAGCTCTTTGTGAAGTTTTCCCGCCTTTTCAGGCACCATTTTGCAGGTCCCCATTGGCCGCCATTAGGGCTCCATGCATTCTAATGGAGAATCTTGTTGTTTTAGTCCTGTTTCCTGTAAAGACCAGCAGGTGGCGTCCGAGAGGGAGAGCGGCGGTTTCCCATTGAAAGTCAATGGGCTCATCGACTTCAATGGAGGTTCCTCGAGGTAACTTTCGAAGAACAAGTTGGCTGCCGTCCAGACCGCAAACCGCAAAGCGGATACATTTTCAATAGGAGAGCTTTGATCACTTACAAGTCAAGGTCAACGTCAAGTGGCGTGGGAATAAACAGTTCTAGGGCCCCTAGGAATAAAATTCTTTTTGCCCCTAGTCCCTAGGCGTCCCCCCCACTCGACCACAACCGGGTCCCCAAATACTGGACCCCCGATAAGGGTCGAACCGAGAAGAACGGGTCGCGCCATAGGCTTTGCCGGCGGCGGCAGAAACGGCTCAGAAAAATGACTAAGTGTGAAATGCTGTATTTTGGTACTCCATATCTCCGGTTCTGGAGGGCCCAGCGGATCGAGGTTTGGGGTGTCTGCAGTCACTGCTCCAGCATCACTGTGGAACCATCTTGACCCTCCTGGACCAACCCGACGGAGTATGGACCCCCTTGAAAGTTCGGGACTTTTCCCATAGACTTCAATGGCGGAGAAACCCCATTGACCTCAATGGCGGCAATTTACCATTGAAAGTCTATGGCGGAGAAGCCCGTTGTTTTCAATGGGGATTTAGTGAAAAGCTGAGATTTCTTTTTTAGCCGAGTTTTTTGTATTAAAATGAAAAATGATTTAATGTGCATTTGTGTAACTCCGGTTCCATAGGTCGTAGCAAGTCGCTTTTTGGATCACATGGTGTCCCAGTTCCGGCCATGAGAACTGGGAAGTTTGGTTCTGCTAGACCCAATGGAACCGGATATTTTAATACGTTTATGTTTTATGTTTAATACTGTGTCCCAAGGTATGGACAAAGACTCAGAGGAAATTCCTTTGTCTACCAGGATAGAATGGCCCCAGAGGCGCCCCAATGTCTGGGATTTAAGTGTTGTGCAAAGGGTCTTGTCACCCTCCCTGATGATTTAAGGGCGGAGGAGGCTCCAGCCAGAGCAGTCTCCAAGTGTCCCAGTTATCACCTTCCAACAAAGGATATCTTGCTAGAGGTCCAGATGGGTAGACTGGCTGGCATTCCATTTGCCTATGGGGGGTTACAGAAATGAGACCCCAGAGTTCTACTGCGCATGTGCCAGCTAGGAGGGGGGCCTGTCCTAAAATGTGTTCCCCCATCAAAGATTGGCTGGAGATAATGGGAAACCAATCACAGGTACTTAAGGTTAATGATAGAGGGACAAAAGGTATATAAACTGCTGTTCCCATATATCCTTAGCTGTTAGTCTTCATTGTTGGTTGTTCGTTGTTAGTCTTCAATTTATCATCTGATGATTACCTGATTGCTGAAGAGAAATGCTACATCAAACTTCTCATTCCCCAACCCCTAAGTAAGTGTACTTCTTGTCTGTTACTGTATTATTCATGTGTTCACCTATCCTAAGGAATAAACTCACTTTATTATATCTAAAACTCGTTTCAGTTCAAACCCAGTTATTTTTGTGTAATATTAATGCACCTGTGGAGGCTATCGTCACAGTCAGGCTTGTTACCATTGAGAAAATTACAAAAAGACCAGAAAGGAGATTGCCAATACGATAAATACCATGACAGATGGGACATGATTATAGACTCATTCCCAGTACAAGACCCCCAAAAAAGTTTAGAGCAAACAAAGTTCTTAACCCAGATAACCATCAGAGGTTGCAAGATCCATCGAGGCTTACGAGGGGGGGGGGGGTCAGCGGGGTTCAACAAAACTCATAGCCATATATTGACAGATATACATTCTAAAGTCCTGCCTCAAATCTTAGCTCAAACCTTAATTAATATTAAATAGCACACAATCTGATCCCAGAAACACCGATCAATCCACTCCACCAGACTCGCAGTTTACCCAAAAGTAGAGACTATCCGAGTAAGTATATGTAGGTTAGGTTTAAATTGTTAAAGTTGTACCATGACTGCTAGCATAGTAGTAGGTAGGTAGACTATTGCCACTATGTTTGATGAGGTTGGCTGCCGGCCGAGAGCCGAACTAATGGTACGAAAAAAGGGTGATGATATTGCTGTTTAACTTTATGCTATATACTGTATGTTCTTGAATTGTTGTAATCAATGGATTATGATAGTATGTATTAAGTAGCATGTAATGTGTTTGCCACCCGAATAAAAAGACAAAAAACAAAACAAAAACTGCACGATCGCCTGTAAGAGCCGTACATGGAGACACAGAGCCAAGACAAATAAAGTTTTTTTGTGGTCAGCTGACCTTGGTAACCAATAGGGAGTGACATTGTCCACCACACCTCTGGAGCGACGTGTTGAAAGGTCGCAGGTCGATGACGTCACTTCCGAGGTACCGGCATCTATAAAAATGCAAGTTTTGTCCATATACCCTACACCTTGCTAAAGGACAGGAGCGCGAAACGCGTAGGTGTTTTTTTTTAACCTGTACATTGCTTATGTAAGCTCAATAAATAATATTTTTATGTGAGTTACCCAGTTATGATCTTTTTGTTCCTGTCTTGCTGCGGCTGTGCTCCGTTCTACACAAACATTGTTTGAGTATGTAACCCCCCTTTGTCTGCAAGCAACACAAGACACTGCCCCCTTATCTGGTATGCTCTCTTTAGGACATGTGACTATGATCAGCCAGTGAGAGAAGTGGTGAAGGAGAAGGAACTATGAGAGGGAGTGAAACATTAAGACTGGGAGACAGCCATCTTGTGAGATCAGATCTGCAATGGAGATAAGGCCTTGTCCAGGGTGGGTAGAGGCCCTGCTCGGCCATGCTTTTCCTGGCCGGCTGCGTGTCTGGGGGCGCGGCCCCGACGTCACGAAGCTGGTTCGTCCTCATTAGGCGAACCGCTCACGTGACGCGCTTGCGAGCGGCAAATTCAAATTTGCTCGCTCGGCAAGCAGCTGAGCGCCGAGCAGGCGCACCCGCCCGCTCACGCATGACCTGTGCATTGTCGCAACGTGTCTACCGTGAGCGTGCGCGCCCGCTCAGCGCCACCCTGGATGAGCCCTAAGAGTGTGAGGCCGCTTGCAGAGCCCTCTGCAGCGGACCGACAGAAACCTGGGGAGTGGAGAGAGTGGTGAACTGCTGCACAGTGAAGAAAGCACAGTGATTTATTCCCTTAAAATAGGCAAACACACAATGAGGAACTGCCAGCCAAGAGGAAAAGCCCAGGATACAGTTAGTCCAAGGAAGGAATTCCCCTACACTGAAGAAACAGATAATATCAGCAGGATAGTGAGCTCTGCTAAAGTGACTATCATATAATTATAGGCGCAGTACTAGTTAGCATGTAGAGCAGGCCTGCACAACTCCAGTCCTCGAGGGCCGCAAACAGGCCAGGTTTTCAGGATATCCCTACTTAAGCACAGCTGGCTCAATTAGTGGCTCAGTCATACTGAGCCACTAATTAAGCCAGCTGTGCTTAAGTAGGGATATCCTGAAAACCTGACCTGTTTGCGGCCCTCGAGGACTGGAGTTGTGCAGGCCTGATGTAGAGGTTTATAAGAATGCTGTGTACAGTATGTTATGTGGTGGCCCTAAGTATAAGGGTCACATGAGGTAGAGCCAAATAAAGAGGGGTTACAAGTATGTGCCTTATGATTGATTGTGTGTGTTGTGATTGTGTGGGTGTGCATTGTGATTTTGTGGGTGTGCATTGTGATTGTGTGGGCGTGCATTGTGATTGTGTGGGTGTGCATTGTGAATAAGAGTGTGAGTGTGTGTTGTGATTTAGAGTGTGCGGGTGTGTGTTGTGATTGAGTTTGTGTGTTGTGATTGAGGGTGTGTGTTTGTGGATGGGAATTGAGTGTGTGAGAGTATGTGTCTGGTGGGGAATTGAGTGAGAAGCAGGGCTGTGTGAGGGAGAGAGGAGGGGGAGATTGAATGAGTGGGCAGATAGAGGTGGTGGAGAGAGGCAGGAAGAGTACAAAAGTGAGTGAGACGAGGGGGGGAGAGAGGGAGACAGTCAAGGGAGTGAGTGTGAGGATGAGAGGGGGAATAGTCAGGGTTGCCATCGTCTACTGAAGGCCAACACGGAGAAAATTAAAAAAAATCCCTTACTTGATGGCATCCTGCTGCAATTCTCCCTCCAACTGCAATGAACATGGCTGCCTGGCGTCAAATGATGCAGCGTTGCCATGGCAACTGGACACTACGTGACTTCATGATGCTACGCACGCTACGCTGCGCATGATGCTACGCAGCACCACATTGCCATGGCAACGCGGTGTCATTTGACGCCAGGCAGCTATGTTCACTGCAGTTGGAGGCGGAATTGAAGGAGAATGCCGGAGTTGCCACCCCCGCACCACACTCAGCAGCAACCCGTAGCCTAGAGGTAAGAGCCCGAAACCCAGAGTCTCCGGGTCAAACCCGAAGAGGTGGTAACCCTGGGAAGAATGAGGATGAGAATGGGAACAGTGAGGATGCTGTGAGAGAATGAGAACAGGGTGTGTGAGTGGTGGTGTTCGTAATGTCGCTGACATGGGGACTGTTTGTTTAGGGGGCTCTTTCAAGATTTTTGCAGGGGGGGTCTAAAAATTTAGTAACACCACCTGTATACACTACACATTATACGGACGTCCTTCTCACATAGAATAATGGCCTAAGTGAGCCCAGCCCAGCTGTCACAGTATTATTATATTATTGATCATTATTCTACAGTATATATCACTATTATGTTATTATTATGGATCATTATTATCTTTTATATATTATTATAGATCCTTATTATACTGTATAGTATTATTGTATTATGAATCCCTATGATGTCGTATTTATTATTATTATGGATTATTATACAGTATATTTTATTATGGATCATTATTATCTTGTATATATTATGATGTTATTTTAGATCCTTATTATACTGAATAGTATTATTATGTTATTTTAGATCCTTATTATACTGAATAGTATTATTATGTTATAATATACAATGTCAGACATCACCACACAATCAATAATACTCTTTCAAAACTAGAGGTAGGTGCACGAGGACAAAAAGGAATACCGAAAATTCCAAAAGAATATAGAAAATAATCGAAGGAGTTCTCAGCACATTTCAATAATAGCGAGAGAGAATGCACTGAAGAATACAGTTAATTAAAAAAATGTATTCTGAAGCTAGGGTCACGTATTGAGGTATGAATAGCTTCAGTTAGCTTTAACTCATGTCTTCCCTCTTCCAAAGTATGACAAGTCCTTAATGTCTTTCTTAACTTTATTGCAGAAGTAGTAAACAACAGGAACTTGTAGGTGTAGTGTAGACAGAGTGCTTCTCTATGTGGAATGCTTCTATGAGGTTAGACTACGGTAAGACAGAAAGGCCTTACCACGGGTGGATGCAGACAGGTCTGTACTCACTGTGATCTTAGGTGGAAAAGGAAGTGAGGGGCAAGGGTGACACTAAAAGTGAAGTGAGACTGCACTAACTGTCAGCAAGGACAGGGGGGAGTGTGAAAGCCCATTAACTTGGAGGACTGGAGATGTTGCCAGAGCAACCAGGGGTGTGACAGACTGGAAGGAAAAGGGGCTACATAATGTACCCATTCCATCTGCACTGGGAGTAAAACTGCAAGGAAAGTAACATCCAAGTACAGCTAGCAGGCAGAACTGCCAAGGAAAGGGGAGGCTAAAACAGAGAAGGCAGACATGGGTATTTCTGTTCCATGACACTCCCCGGCTGGTATCTGAAGATACCACTATATAACAGAATATGTGGAACATATGTGCAATGCAAACATAACATAACAATGCGAAAGTCCCTGTCCACATAGCCATGTGACACCGGCCGGTATCACTGGTATCAAGATCCCTTGGCCAAGGTCCTTTGGCAAAGGATGCAGGGTGGATGCACAGCTCCAGGTTAGCTGGTTGCACCACAATGTCTTTGTGTAAAAGTCTCTGGCACTGTTTTCTTTTAGCCTTGTGAGAGAACAGTCTTTTTCTCTCTGTAGTTTTACCTACAGAGTGCATCACCTTGTAGGTATGCCAGTCGTGGTAGCCTGTCACTCTATCACCTGGCGTTTGGCAGAAGGAGATGGCTTTTGGCTCCTTGCTGAAGTGGAACAACACTCCTGGAAGACTGGTTGTTGAGTCTAGTCTAGTAAAGAGGGTGTCGTTCAGGGAGACTCCCTGGAGCTGAGCGCTGGGGCTGAACACTACCAGGATTTGATCGGGTTCCTGAGGGTGGTAGGCCCCAGATGATTGGAGGTACCAGCATTCTTCACCTTCCTTCATTAGAGGTGCTGGCTTTGCGTGGCCGGTAAGGAGTCTCTTCTGGGTGAAGGCCACAAAGTTGCTTTTGGTCTCCGGTTTCCTTTGTAGGTCGCAGCGGTGCGAAGTGAACCTAGAGATGGCATGTTCTCCATTGTTGGGGAGGCGCCTTTGTGTCTCTTTGTTGACTGCCCTCAGGAGGTTGTTCTCTCCCTGGATATGACGAAGAACAGTCTCTTTTGTCCTTGTAAATCCTTTTGGGAAATGTCTCTGCAACTGTCTCCTCTTACGTGGGTGAAAGAACAGTCTTTTTGACACTGTGGCTTCACCTGTAGGGCGCAATCTTTTGCGGCTATGCCAGCCGTGACAGCTGGTTGCTTTGTCACTTGATACTCTGTGGAAAGGAACAACTGTACGTCTTAGTCGTGCCATTGCTCGCGAGAGGATCGTCCGATTGTTTATTGTCTTTTGGACGATATCTTTGTCGGTCACCTTTGGGAGGTTACTTTCTTCCTTCAGTGGAGTCGACTCGTCATCCTTGGTTGTCTGAACCAATAAGCATCCTAGGCCATTGTCACATCCCCCTAATGTGAGGATGTTTTTGTTGATCTCAGTGGTATGACCTTGTCTCTTCTCTTCGCTTGGCCCTCCTGTCACTTGGAGATGGCCAAGACACGGTTCAGAGAGGGATGTGTGTCCACATTCTGTTATCACAGTTCTGCGGGCGTCAACATAGTCTTGTCCGTGCCCTTTGTCAGTGCACGCGCTACCCACTATCATCCATCCTAGCTCAAGTCTTTGGGCGTATGGTACGTTGTGGGGTCCGTTATGCTGTTTACGGACTTTATGTACCCTCATGATGTCCCTACCGATCAGCAGCAAGATCTTGGCGCCTTGTTCTACCGGCAGGATGTAGTTGGCTATTCCTCTGAGGTGCGGGTAATGGCGTGCTGCGTCTGGTGTGGGAATCTCGTCCCGGTTTGTGGCCATGTGGTTGAACTCGATGAGTGTGGAGAGAGCTATCTTCACTCTGTTATCCACTGAACATATGACGTAACCGCTTGCTCTTCTCCCTGTTGACTCAGTTGACCCTGCACAGGTTCTGATGGTGAGGCATTGTCTTGTAAGTTGAACAAGTTGAAGAACTCCGTCTTCGCCAATGATCTGTTGCTTTGGTCGTCGAGGATTACATACATCCGAATAGCCTTCTCAGGTTGTTCCTGGGGGGGCACTGCGACAAGGCATATTTTGGAGCAGGACATTTTGTCGCTTTCTTTTCCGCAAAGCTCAGTGCGCTGAGATGTGATGGGTGTTAGCTCTCCTTCTCCTTTCTCCCCGCCATGCTCCGCTACGGAGGATGGGTTGTTGAGTTGGTGGAGTGTCAGCGCCTCTGGATGTAACGATGTCACGTGTCACGTTCGCACACTGTACATTTGATTTCTTCTTTACAGTCTCTGGCTAGGGGAGTCGTGGAACCGCAGCACCTGAAGCAAACTCTGAATTCTCCAAGTAACCTCTTGCGTTCCTCTAGGGACTTCATCCTGAACCCAAAGCACGTTAAGTGGGTGTGGCTTCTTGTGTATGGGACATTCCCTGTTTGGGTCCCTCGGTTCCTCCGGCGACCGACTGATCAGGAGTAGTTTGGGTCGTGGGAGACACGTCCGTCCTGTGGACCGAGATGGGCGTTTGGGTGTTACCGTATCTCGCCACTGGTCTCTCAGTCCTCAGGCTGCTTGCACTGTGTGTGGTTTGCGCACCTAAGATGAAACTGGGATCGTTCCTTGTCCTTGCCGCTTCGCGGATGAAGCCCAAGAAGAATGAGAATGGGGGGAAGGCGACTTGCTTCTCCCTTTTGTATTTGGAGCCTTGTGAAATCCATTTTTCTTGGAGGTTGTAGGGTAGCTTCTCCAAGATGGGTCTCACTCCACGAGCTTAGTCCAAGACGTTGAGACCTGTTAAGGAATGGTCTTTCCTTGCAAACTCCAGCTCTTGTAGCAGGTCCCCGAGCTCTCGTAACTTCGAGTAGTCTTTAGTTGTGATCTTGGGAAAGCTGTCGACTCTTTTGAAGAGCGAATCCTCGACTGCTTCAGGGCGACCCGAGCACTCTTCTAGCCTATCCCAAACTAAGTCAAGACCTACTTGGGATTGGTTCGCATTTGCCGCCCCAAGTCTCTTCGCGTGCTCCCTGGATTCGTTCCCCAGGAACTTGAATAGCAGGTTGAGCTCTTCCCTTGCTGAGAAGTCCAAGCTGTTGATTGCGTCTTTGAACATGAACTTCCACGTCCGGTAATTCTCAGGGCGGTGAGTCCTGTTTGCACCAGGTCACGCCGGATCATGTACTTGGCTATGTCTGTCAAGCCTGAGGCATCGCCGTTTTGGTCCCGTGCTGAGGTCGTTGCTGGGAGGGTCCGTGCGGTCGCCTCTTCCTTGGCGTGAACGCGTGGTGACTGCTGGTCAGTGTGAGGGGCTGTGTTCTCCCGTTTGGGTGTACCTGGATTGCGAGCCTGTTGTGGTGCATCCGTGTGCGCGCTGGCGTGTGGATCACTGTTGCGGCTGTAGCTATCCCGGGAAGCATGTACCACTGAAGGAACAGCGTCTTCTCCTCGTGGACCTAGCAAGTCTTTGGTGTCTGTGGAGTCACTCCCTCCGTGTTGAGATGGCGCGCTGGTGTTTACACTGAAGAGGCTCCTTACGTAGTCTTCAGTGCGTTGGATTGGATCCTCTGAGGCTATCCATCTGTATGGTTGCTCCCCGCCGTCCTGTTGCGCGACTGCTTCTAGGACTTCAGCTTGGGCTATGGCGGCGGTAGCTTCCTTCTCTTGATTGAGTGCCTCTAGTTCTGCATCAAATTCGGCTTTCCTATGCGTAGTGGCTGCGGCAGTAGCGGCGGCGGCGTTAGCGCCAGCAGTGGCGGTAGCAATGGCGGCATTAGCGGCAGCAGTGGCTGTAGCAGTGGCAGCATTAGCGGCAGCAGTGGCGGTAGCAGGTCTGCTCCTCCTTTTCTATGCGCGATCTTTCTGCTCTTACGGCTGCCTCTCTCCGACTATATTCGGCCCTGGCACGTGCGGCCTCTGTGGCGGCTCGCGCCTGGGTAGTGTTTGTGCTTGCGCTGGACGTGTTAGATTGCGCTGATCTTGCTGACCTTGATGAATGCCTGGATGTGCATGAGCGCTGCGATGCGGTATCCTGCAAAAGGTCCTTTCTCTTATTCTCAGCTTCCGTGATGGCGGTTTGCACGATGCCATCACGTTCTAGGTCAATCGCCTTTTGTACGTCGCGCTCACGTATGCTATCTTCCGTGTTAGTTCTTGTTAGATAGGTGAAATATGCCTGTGACAGTGCTTGGTAGCGCGAGTGATCTATCTTCAATTGCGTTATTGCCTGCTCGAGCTGTTGTACTTAGTTACCAGCGCCGGCGACATTGCATATCCCAAGTGTGATGGTATCCCAGGCCAACTCTAATTTAGCGCGGTGCGCTTCAATGTCAGTCTCATATTTTTCGCGGGCCTTTTGTGTCAGTGTGACTGTCCGTTTAGGCCTTGCGTCTGCCTGCGCCAGTTGCAGTTGCGCAGCGGTCTCTGTGCCTGAGTGATCACTCTCCTGCGTGATATCTGGTGAGGCTCTGAGTTCTGCCATGCTGTAGGTGTGTGTAGGCCTTTAGCCAGTGCGTGTGGCGTGCGGTCTTTTACCTGTGTCAGCGATGGGCGTCTGTCTCAGATGATGCCCAGCGGTGTCCTGCAGCGTGCAGCGTAGGGGTAGCTGTACTCACATGTGTCCAGTGTCTCTGACCCGTGTCCTGGCGGGTATCCGGTGGCGTGGCCCTTGGTGGCGCTAGCCGTGGGGACGTGCGCAGGGTAAGGTGAGATGGTAATCCCTCACTATGGAGCTGTGCAGAGGGTGAACTCAGACAGAGAAAGGCAATCAAGTTTTGTGTAAGCTTGTTTGCAAAGCTGCTGCCTTGTGTGCAAGGTTGTTTGCAGTGTAAGCCTGCTTGCTGTTTGTAAGGCTTTTTGCTGCAGAAAGTCTGTGCTCTTATTAGCAATGTAAAGCTGCTCGCTTGTCTTTGCATAAAGTAGTAGTTGTTTGCTGTATAGAGGCTGGTGGCTCTGTGTAGCAATGTGTAGCAGAATGCTTGTACAGTGGTGGTGAGAGACTGCTGTTTGTCGGTCTGCAGAGACTGCTCTGTGTTGAATTCAAGGAGTATAGAATCCGTTGTTACTGTGCTGTGCTGTTTAAACTGCTGCTTGTTTTGCAGAAAGCTGTAGCTGTTTGCTGTATAGCTGTGTAGAGCTGCACTTTTGTAGCATGAAGGCTGTGAGTGATAGCTTCTGCGTAGACCTCTAGTACACAGTCTCTGTCTTACTATCCTGAAGCTAGGGTCACGTTTTGAGGTATGAATAGCTTCAGTTAGCTTTAACTCATGTCTTCCCTCTTCCAAAGCATGACAAGTCATTAATGTCTTTCTTAACTTTATTGCAGAAGTAGAAAACAACAGGAACTTGTAGGTGTAGGCAGAGAGTGCTTCTCTATGTGGAATGCTTCTATAAGGTTAGACTACGGTAAGACAGAAACGCCTTACCAGGGGTGGATGCAGACAGGTCTGTACTCACTGTGATCTTAGGTGGAAAAGGAAGTGAGGGGCAAGGGTTACACTAAAAGTGAAGTGAGACTGCACTAACTGTCAGCAAGGACAGGGGGGAGTGGGAAAGTCCATTAACTTGGAGGACTGGAGATGTTGCCAGAGCAACCAGGGGTGTGACAGACTGGAAGGAAAAAGGGCTACATAATGTATCTATTCCATCTGCACTGGGAGTAAAACTGCAAGGAAAGTAACATCCAAGTACAGCTAGCAGGCAGAACTGCCGAGGAAAGGGGGGGCTAAAACAGAGAAGGCAGACATGGGTATTTCTGTTCCATGACAAAATGCAATATCAACCATATCCACATATAAGAGTCACAACAGAGACACAGTGAATGCAAACAAAAATATATGAGAAACTACACAATGTGCATATCCACACACTATCAAAACCACACACTATCAAAAAGCCAAAGGAAAAGGGGCAAGTACACAAAAAGCAGAAACTGAGCAGTTGATGCTGTTTGTGCACTTGTCCCTTTCCCCTTGGCTTTTTGATAGTGGGTGGTTTTGATAGTGTGTGGATTTGCACATTGTGTCGTTTGTCTCATATGGTTTCTCATTCAATCCTGAGTTTCTGTTTTAATCTATGTGACACTTACTGTATACAGTATGTGGATATGGTTGTTGCATTTTTTATTAATTAACTGTATTCTTCAGTGCATTCTTTCATACTATTATTAAAATGGGCTGTGTGTAAGTGCTGAGGACTCCTTTGATTACTATTATGTTATGAATCACTATTATACCGTAAGTTTTATTATTATAGATCATTATTTTACAGTATATATTATGTCATTATTATGGATCATTATTATACGGAGCCTTTGAATTAGCTGGCAGATCCGTCATCTCTATGGGTAATTTATGGCATTTGGCAAGGGATGTGTAGTGTGTCTCAATAACATGTAACATGAGACTGGACTAACTCTATGCCAAACACAATACAAAGCACCTTATAAACTGAGAAAACACATGCTATGAAAACAGTTTTGGAAGAAGATGATGTAGTAACATCTCTTTGCGTGTTTATTTTTTATTTATTAAAGATTTCTTCCACCGGCCTGTACAATACCGTGTCATTTTTCACCACTCTACTTTTTTCCCTGCTCATTGATCTTTTTTTTTAACTGTTTATTTTATTCCTAATCTTAAATTAATAAGGCTGCAAAGTCCCTCTCACATAGTGACATTAGTAGAGCTCAAAGGTCAGGAGTCATGAAAGTGTGATCTGCGATATCGCGGCCGAATCGGCAATACCTGCCATTAACTTTAATGGCAGGTATCAAAACTTAGGCCGTGTTATCGTGGATCGCTCTTTGATTACTCCTGACCAAATTAACCTTATCTGAGAAGATTAAGAAAAGACGATGTAGCCCCCCGTGTGATGCAAGCAACACACGCACACTGCCCCCCGGCCGGTTCCTCTCTAGTGTGCTATGGACATGTGACTGATATGGACTTAAGAACAGCCAGTAACAAAGGCTATGGAAGAGGTGGGACTAAGAGGGAGAGAAGCCTTTAAGAGGCAGGCATGACACGTGTGTGGGAGAGCTGCACGAGCCTGAATGCCTCCAGGCTCGATCAAGAGTGACCTAGGGCTAGTCTGAGTCCCATTGAGAGATAGCTGAGAATATTCTAGTCTGTCAGTATTGTTCTTGTCATTTGTGTGTTTAATAAATTGTTTACTTTTGTACCCACCTTTAAGGGTGCCCTAGTTTGGAGTCTCTGGTGGTTCTGCCTTGTGGGACTTACCATCTCTTAAAATAAGTGGATACTATTATAATGTGGTAGTAGTGCTTTTTCAGCCCCTTTTCTTGCAATATATAGGCAGTCTTAGTATTGTAACACAACATTTTCCCCTGAATATATGCCTTAATTACACACTTATCGAGGTTTACTGAATAGCAGTAGGCATTTTGGCCGATAAGTGCTCAATAAGTGGCTTATCGAGGCTTATAGCATAAGCCCCATAATATCTCATGATATCATCATGTCATGCTCTATTGGGCATCTGTCAATAAAGCTTCACAGACATTGACATACTTCACACTTGACTGATAATATGCAGAACTTCATCTCCTTTGTAGCTCTCACTGTTATGTTGGGGACATACTTGGCTTGTTATCCGCACTAAGGCTTTAAATTGGCAGTCTCCTGCATAGAGTCAGTGATGCCCCATGTTAAATTGACCTCTCTGCAATACACTTCAGGTTGCTGAATTAGGAACCCGCTACTGTGTAAGGCATACTTCTTCCATACCTTTTTGATCAGAATTGCATTAGGGATCTTCTGGCTGGGCTAATACAAACACACTCTGTAGTTACTAACACTGAGAACACCATACTAAAAGCATGCTTCCTGCCGTTCAATAGCGAGAACAATCTCTGACTCATATTACTGGTGCTTACTTAAAAGGGCACATTCCTTAACTGAAAACAACAAAGGGTGACATGACATCTTAATACATTAATCTATACACACACACAACTATTTACAGGACTCACAGTGTGGCCCCAATCTGAACTCTGAAGAACCTGTTACTTGAACATTGGGTGGAGCTATATATACCCGTGTATCTCTCTATAGTTACATCACTGGTCACAAGGCATACTAGGGAGTGGCTATCCATTTTTCACAGTCATCCTGCAACATCCTACATCATGTTTGGGATGGGAGTAACCTGAGTGAGCCCACACAGTTAACCCATTAAGGCCTTTAACCTCTTAACTGAAATAGTAGTACCAAAGGGGGCATACTTAAGTATACAGAAATAAATCTAGAAATAAAAGTGTTTTATTTATAGAATGATTTCTGAATTTAATAAATGGTATGCCTTACAATGACTTCATAGAAGGGCTCACTTTTTTTAAGCTCTTGGATCCCACGTTGAAAGATCGACTATAGGTGTCCTGTATCTTTATTTATGTGCCCAGTGTGTGAGGAGTCTGGGATTGCGGCGCCCGCGCCCTGGCCCCTCCTCACCTTCATTAACCCTCGCTGCCGTGGAGCGCGCCCCTCGCTGGCGTCACTTACCTCCTGCTGCCCTGAGGGTTCCCCGCCGTCCTCAGCGTTCTCGCGCTCCTGCGAGATCTTCCTTCTCCCATGCGGCTGCCATGTGTGAAGATAATTTATTCACTGCCCAATATGGCAAAAACCATTCTTGAATTTGCACGGTGTTGTCCGGTATGTGCACGTAACAAGATTCCTCGTCAGAAACCTCAGGGTCTTCTCTTACCCTTACCTATTCCGGAGCGTCCCTGGTCCCACATATCGATGGATTTTATTGTGGAGTTGCCTAGGTCGAATGGCATGAACACCATTCATCGGTAGTGGACCGGTTTTCCAAGATGGCACATTTTATCCCTCTCAAAGGATTACCCTCCTCACCCGCCCTAGCTGATATTTTCTCCAAAGAGATTTTCCGTATCCATGGGATTCCCACATCCATTGTGTCTCCCAGTTCGTCTCCAAATTCTGGAGGAATTTCACCAAGAGACTGGGTATCTCATCTTCCTTTTCTTCTGGATATCACCCTCAATCTAACGGACAGACCGAGAGGGTTAATCAATCCCTTGAGAAATACTTAAGGTGCTTCGTCTCTAATTCTCAGGATGACTGGGCGGAATTACTTATCTGGGCTGAGTATGCCTTTAATTCTTCCAGGAATGAGTCTACCCGTGAGACCCCCTTCTTTATCAACTACAGATTCCATCCGGCTCGCCTACCTATTTCTAAAAACTCCTCTGGAGTACCAGCCGTGGACGAGCATATTGCCCTCCTACAAAACTCTTGGTCCAGAATTAAATCTGCATTACAAAAAGCATCCTTGACATCTAAAACCCAGGCTGATCGTCACCGTCGTCCAGCACCCAACTACAAACCCGGGGACAAGGTTTGGCTATCATCCAAGAACATCCATCTCAAAACTCCTTCCCTCAAATTGGCACCTAGGTTTCTGGGTCCCTTTTCCATCATGGAACAGGTAAATCCGGTTTCCTTCCGACTCCAACTTCCTCAAAGCATGAGAATCCCGAATGTCTTTCACACCTCGCTTCTCAAGCCCTTCATCTCCAGTAGCCTCTTTCTGGACCACACTTCTAAACCAGATCCTGTGATGGAACAGGGTAACGAAGAGTACGAGATACAGGTCTTACTGGATTCCCGTCTTTCGAGAGGTAAAGTACACTTCTTGGTCCATTGGAAGGGTTTTGGACCCGAAGAGAGGTCATGGGTACCCCTGAAAGACATTCATGCTCCCGGACTCCTCAAACGCTTCCGAAAGAAGTTTCCATCAAAACCATGGAAGGATCGTCCTGAGGCCGATCCTGAAGGGGGGGGGGGTACTGTGAGGAGTCTGGGATCGCAGCACCCGCACCCTGGCCCCTCCTCACCTTCGTTAACCCCCGCTGCCATGGCGCGCGCCCCCCGCTGGCGTCACTTACCTCCTGCTGCCCTGGGGGTTCCCCGCCGTCCTCAGCGTTCTCGCACTCCTGCAAGATCTTCCTTCTCCCATGCGGCTGCCATGTGTCCCGGCCGCGCGTCTGAACAGCGCGCGCCGGGTGAAGATAATTTATTCACTGCTCTAGTAGTGAAAACCCGCCCCCAGCAGACTAATAGGACCTCCTGCCAAAACAAGAGTCCTCACCTACCTGCCAATCAAGTGGACCTATCCAGGATGGCTCCACGCACTCCTCCGGGCCTGCCTCCACCTCTGATTGGTCAGCCACACTTTATAATGCCTGATCTTTCTCTCACTCATTGCTCGACATAGTTTCCATTAGGATTACTACTCTGGCGTTCTCTCTCCTACTCTCTCAGGTTACGACTTGGCTTGGCGGACGTCCTTCTCTGGCTCTCGACCCCTGCTTGGACAACGACCTTCCGGAATTCTCCAATCCCTGACCTTGGCTAAAACGGCAACGATGACGGCACCTCTTCTCCGGTACCGGCAAGCATTGCTAGCTAACATCACCTGGCCTGGCAACGCCTAAATACCACACTCCGGACACACTCCTTTTGCTGCGGGTGCGTGCCCATATACGTTCCTCACCTCGGTAGAAGGGACGGGTCTGGTCTGCGGGCAGCACCGGCGTAACATAGTGTTGGAGAGTTTGAGGAATATGTACCAAGAGTTGTAAATTACCAATAATATGTTAAGATGATGCTAATTCAATCATGGGTCACATTTCAGTGGTTATAGGATCAGTTAGGGGAAAAAAGTTATACGGAGTAGATAGATATGCAGGGTTTTTATAGGAACAGTTAGGGAAAGAGTTATAAGGAACAGTTAGGAGCATTTAGGGGAAGAGTTATAGGTAGGGTGACCAGATGTCCCAGTTTAGCTGGGACAGTCCCGTTTTTTAAAAGTTTGTCCTGGTTGCCGGACATTCTTTAAAATGTCCCGTTTTTTGCTGATTGACCCGGTTTTGAACATCAGAGAGGGGGTGAGGGCATCAGAGAATGGAGGATGCCGGCAGGGAGGAGAGCAGGAGGAGAGCGGAGGCCGGGTCTAACTGCAGCTGCAGAGGGTGAGGGCGGGGTTAGCTTCAGCAGAGCCTCAGCAGTAAGACTCAGAGGTGAGTAAGTGAGAACTTCCGGTGTCTGATGCAGGGCCCAAGATAGCTTCCCCCCCACCCATGCTCCACAGTGACCGGTAGGGTCCAGAATGGGGAGATAGAGACACACACTGAATAGGGAGAGAGAGACAGAATGGGGAGAGAGAGAGATACAGAATGGGGAGAGAGAGACACGGAATGGGGAGAGAGAGACAGAATGGGGAGAGAGAGACACAGAATGGGGAGAGAGAGACACAGAATGGGGAGAGAGAGACACAGAATGGGGAGAGAGAGACACAGAATGGGGAGAGAGACACCCAGAGAACAGGGGGGGGGGGGAAGAGATAAACACAGAGAATGGGGAGAGAGACAGAATGGGAAAAGGGGACAGAGAATGGAGGGATGGGGGGAGAGAGAGAAAATGGAGGGATGGGAGGGAGAGAGAGAATGGAGGGATGGGAGGGAGAAAGAGAGAATGGAGGGATGATAAGAGAGAATGGAGGGATGATGGGAGAGAGAGAGAGAGAGAATGAGGGTTGAGGGAGAGCGAGAGTGAGAGAAAGAGAGAGAGAGAGAGAGAGAGCGACAGAGACAGAGAGAGACAGAGAGAGACAGAGAGAGAAATGGAGGGTTGGGGGAGAGAGAGAAAACAGGGTGTGTGTGAGACGGGGGGACAGAGAGGGGCTGAGAGACATAAAGGGGAAGGACACAGTTGGTGATGTCATTTGTTTTACACTGGCGACACACTTTATTCGAGCTCGGCTAGTCCCACGAATTCGGGTATACCCGGGTGTATTGAGGTTTGTGACTGTTTTCTGCCCGAGTGCATTGGGTTATTTTCCAGGCAGGGATTGAAGCATTTTATTCCCGCTGGCTGCAATACTGCACAGTATATATATATATACTGCATTACAATTCATGAATTTATGCCATCTGGTAGACACGCGAAGCATTGCAGCCTATTAAATCCTAATCATTATCATTTAACAGATCAGCCGCCCATCAGCCAGGCATGAACCCAGGCTGGGAAGGCAAATGCAACGGGGCTTGTCAGAGGTGAGGAGCGGCGCATTCCAGGTATCTGCCAGGTACATACTGGGTATTTGCTCGAATAAAGTGTGTCGGTGCAGTATAAATATTTTTCTAATGTGTCCCGGTTTTTACTTTTGTAAATCTGGTCACCCTAGTTATAGGGAGCTGTCATAGGAGTAGTTAGAGGGGAGCTATAGGGAGCTGTTAAAGGAACAGTTGTGGCAGGAGTTTTTCTGCACAATATAATACTCAGATGTATCAACGTTTGTGCCTATAACAGTTTTCTATTAAGAAAGTCTTGGATAATGTTATTCTCTGTGCCCAAGAGATCAGCATTAGACAAAATAAACTCACAAAAGTTCAAATAAGTTTCACACATGATGCCTATGGCTTCTGCAAATAAACTAGCTAGGTGGCAATAATATCTTTTTTACTAAATCAATGCTGTCCTCTAGTGGCTCGACAGCTACATAAAAAGAAATTTAGTGGCTGTAATGCGAGAAAATAATTTCAGACAGGGGTAGATCCATAAAGCTCCATTAACTCAGGACAATTAACGTCACGTTACCGTAATAGTTAATGGACGTTAGCTTTCCTGAGTTTAACAGAGATCCACAAAGCTAAATATAGGCCAAAACAATGTCCGCCAGGCCACTCGTCTGCATATAGCGAACGTCGGGATAAGACACCCTGGTGCTAGCTGGCAATAACGCTGGCTTGCGTTAGTCACATGCTAAGGAAGATGCCAGGTTGCAATGCAATACATACTTGGTATTTGCCTTCCCAATAAAACAAATACAATTAACCCCTTGGAATCCATAGTGGTCCTGCATTATGCATGTTTTGATGGTCACTGAAGTAGCCAAGGGATTACTTGAAATCATATGAATGCAATGATGAGGATAGCATTCTAGGGAGAGAATTATGGGGTATTTTATACTCTCAGATTCTTTTGGGTTTAAAAGTATTCTCTCTATCCCAGCCATACAGGTCATGAAAGATTGATGAGTGGTAGATAAGACACACCCACAAAAGGTTGGCCTGTCCTTGTCACAGAGGCAACGTTTTGAGCAGAAAAAGAATGGATGAGTACAAAAAGAAGAATTCATCTGAGAGTGGTGTTATAGCAATAACACAGTGTAACCTCTGGTAAAATGTATGGCGCTGACACACATAACCTGCCCTTTGCCTGCAATGGGAAACTACATCTCACAGCATGCTGTGCTGCATCGGGAAGCCACTTCCTGTGTAGGAGGATGTGACTTGTGAGAGACAGGGCCTCAGCCAATGAGATTAAACTCTAGAGAGGCAGGACCAAAGGAGGAGATCTTTAAGAGTCCCTGGCAGAGCATGCAGGGGCAGAGCTGCTGGCTCCTGAGAGATCTCATTACTGACCAATGGTGGCTAAAAACCACTCCTTGATCCGCACGAGTTAGCAGATGCTAGCTAAAGGGAGCCTTGCAGGTTGGTCGTGAGAGTGGAAGCCCAGAGGAGAGACATCTACATAGCATCAGGAGACAGGCGGCGCAAAAAAGGGGATCCTCACTGGAAGCCAAGTAAAGGGGTACTGAAGCATTTGCGAAGTACAGGCCTGCCACACTAATACAGTAAATAGAAGCTCCTATGGTGTACTGGCACCATTACACAGGCCTTATACCAAGGATTTGGAGGCCACAGGAAAAAACACTGACACACAGCTGTGCAGTGCTTAGTGAGGAGTGTTATGTGCCTATGTAATGTGAATGCATTGTATGATACTTCTGTTGAGGGTCATATGATACCTGAGTATCTATTGCTCATTTCTCTATAAATACCATTGTACAGTAAATAATACTGTAGTCTGCCTCCATTGTCTGACCTACAGCCAAGTGTGGGATAATGTATAGGGAAGAACAGTGTCAGATTTCCTATTAGGCCCGTTAGGCGGCAACATTTTGGGGCGGCAAAAATGTCTTCCCCCATTTGAATTTGCCGCGCTCTCGGCCTATCAGACCTAATCATAAGGGACTTACCTGTGCCGGCTGCCTCTGTTCTGCCACCCTGCTAATCCTTCAAAATTGAGCATCAAATTACACTACAGACATCACAAATGGCATCACAGGTGTGCGATGTCATGTTGGTGACGTCCGTGGTATCGTTTGATGCTGGATACTGAAGGGGAAGCAGGGCGGCAGACACAGGCATGTGCCTAAGGGCGGTGGATTTGGAAATCCACCCATGGGGAAGAAGGACTCAGTCCTGCACCTCACTATTAGGTGTGTCAGGGAGAGCCCTGACATACAGCAGGGCCCCGCTTCTCGGCGCTCCGCTTTTTGGCGATCCGCCGATACGGTGGCACCGAGAAGGGGGCCGCCATGTTGGATTGTAAGTCGCGCATGCGCAGAACGGGCGGTTGCGCCCGGCGGGCATGCGCAGACCGTAGTTTGCGCGCGTATACCGTAGTTTGCACGCGCAGACCATAGGTCGCGCATGCGCAGAACAGCGGAAATGCCGGTTTGCGCATGCGCAGAACTGAAAATCGCCGGATCCACTTTCCAACTATTTTCACTATACGGCGGGCCCCTGGAACGGAACCCGCCGTATACCCGGGGCCCTCCTGTATCTACATAGTTCTCACTCTGTTCACAATTCCCTTGCATGTCCACCGGGTGTGCTGCTGCTCCTGTCTTGACTGTTATTTCCCTCTGCTGTTTCCTCTTGGTTCTATTTAGTATCCTCTCTGTACTTGCCTTCTGCCTCATTCTCTGTCTCTAGAAATGTCCTGTTTCTTTCTAGGGGTTGCCCTTTTTTTGTTTACTACAGACGCTTATCTGCCCGATGCTTGCCTCTGACCCAGACAATGCTAATTCGGTTCAAGGCTTCCGCCTGCTGTTCTGGCCACTGAGGTCCATCCTATGCCTGACACCGTAGGGTCTATGACAGAAAACAAAAGCCATCGATGGATCCCGCCGGAACAGACTCGGACCTAGTAAAGCAAGTAGCCTCTTTGAATGTTCTCGCTTTTGACCTACAGAATCAACTGAAGCAGGCAGAGGCACTGCTTGAAAGTATTGAAACTCAACTGCAGTGCACACTTGCTTAATCTTACTGCAGCCTTCCAGTCAGTGGTCCACCTGACTCTTCCTAAAAAATATCCCTTTCCTTTTCTGAGGTAACCCAAGCTAAGACTATTTTTCTGGAGTCTAGAAGCAAATGTTGCATGGACCCTACTTTAAACACTGGCTCAAGGCTCAACAGGTGACCCACTTAATACATGTGGTCACATCCCTGCAAAAACAACTGGGGGAAGTGCTTTTTAAGGTTGATAATGCTGAGACTCTGTTGCATGAGCTACGTACTCTCTCAGTCACACCCCTCCAGCCTGCCTGACCAATCTCCTTTCCGAGGGAACCAAAGCTAAGATTGCCTTCCTGGAGTCAAAGAAAATTGTTCCCACTTTTTTCCCTATACTATATGAGATCCTTATTGCTGATTATGGTGCTCCTTCTTTACCTCCTATACTGTAGTTCAATAAGTGATCCCCCCTATTGTTGATATTAAGACGTCTGCTTTAAAGACAAGATCCCATTTCCCTTTCTCCCCTGCTGTGCCTGTTATCACAATTGCTGATGTTCAGGTTCCCACTTCAGAGACAAGTGTGTTTTTCCCTGATTCTTCTACAGGGTCTGCTTTAACCACTGCTGGTTCTAAGACTTCCTTTTCAGAGACAAGCTTTCTTTTCCCTGACTCCTCTGCAGTGCTTGGTATAATCACTGGATTTTCAGACCCACTCAAGAGACAAGTATATATTTTCCTGACTCCTCTGCAGTGCATGGATTAACCACTGCTGGTGCTAAAGACTCAATTTCAGAGACAAATATATCTTTCCCAGATTAATCTGCAGTGTCTGGTGCGTCCACTGTTTATTCTCAGGTTTCAAGACAAGAGCATTTTCTATTGTTTTTCTCTCACTGTATGATATTCTTATAACTGATTCTTAAGCCCCAGCTTTAAAAGCAAGTTCCTCTTTTTCTGGTTTCCCTGCTGTGCTTGATATCTCGATTGCTAATCCCAAGGTTCCTGCTTTAAATACCCGTTCACTTTTCATTGGTTTTCCTGGGGTGTTTGGTTTCCCTAGTTCTTATTCTAGTTTTCCCATTTAAAAGAAAAGTTTGTCTCTCACTGACTCCTGAGCTGAGCACGAGATACCCATTTCTCATCCTACGAGTGATGGGTATGGGGAACATACAGTACAGAAGTTTTGAGCAATAAGTGCTTCAGAGCTTCCCAAGGTTTCCCAAAGTCACAACTCTAGATGTGAGTACGTGGAAGGATACCTATGAAAAGCCTGGAGTGATTCAGAGACTGGAAAGAGAGAGCACAGAAATTCAGCTTTGACTGACCAGATCAGGGAAGGAAATAAGAAACTCCATGAAATGGAAAAAGGTAAAGAAACAATTAGAACAAGAAAAGTCAAGGATGCAATTAGCACTGGAAGAAGCAAAGGAGCGCTTTGGAACAAGAAAGAGGCAAATCCCTATGTTTCCAGTTCGAACTTTCGGAAAATCAGAATAGACTCTGAAAGAAGAAAAGCATCCTAACACTTCAGAGTTACTACAGAGCCCTCATCCAAGGACGGATCGATAGAGAAAGTTATCTGCGCAAACGCTCCACAACTCTCGTTATACAGACTGCCTACAGAGGAATGAAATTTGGAGAATGCAACCACAAAGGAGGAATTATGAACATTCGCAGATTGAACTCCAGTCAAATGTTAGAAAGGTTCAGCAACAAAGACGCTACAGGAATATGAAGAAGGCTGCTTGTGTGATTCAGTCTGGATACAGATCCTGCGTAATAACCAAGAAAGCTGTGTGTTCCTATAGGCACATTCACAATGCTGACTCGGTGCTACAGTCTGCTTTCCACATGCTGAAAATAAGAACCAAGTTAAGACAGCGCAGTGCAGTACAAACCCAGTCATTTTACCATGTCCACGTGATCCGAAACAGATTCCTTATTATGAAAGGCGTCACTATCAAGATTGAGTCTGTGACTAGAATGAGACAGATGTATCCACTATCACACAATGAGAAGGGTGTCACTGTTTATTCAGCTGTGCTTTCAACTGAATAAATTAATGCATCGATAAAGAAAGATGCCACGGGGTACAGACCAGAGTGGATAAGAGCTTTAAGCCAAGGCTGAGCTGCTGGAGATCAAAGATGCTGAGCCAGATGCAGATGGCCATGCCAGCAACAAGGAAGAGGTAAAAGGCACGATGCCTGGGAGAATTCCCTATCAAACCAGTGGGAAAATGAGTTTGAGTGAGAAGTCCTCTGCTGGGTTAAGGAGGCTAATCCCCTCACTAATTCCTGTGCACAATCTGATGTACCAATTTCTGATCCTAAAACTATCATTTTCAGGACAAGTTTTCCACTCACAGATCCCCTGGCATCGGTGTTGATGCATTCTGACACTCCACTGCCCCAAGATACTTGCCTCCTACTGAAGGCCAATCCCATGGTAGAGAACGATTCTGTAACTTTGCCTTTCACCTGTATCGGATTGACCCCTATTAAATTGGCCTTCCATAATGGACATCCTGATAAGCCTGAAGGATCGTCCAGAGAACGCTCTTCAGATGGGGGAGTACTGTCAGGGACATCCCTGACATATCTATATAGTTCTCACTCTGTCCACAGTTCCCTTGCATGTCCACCTGGTGTGCTGCTGTTCTTGCCTTCAGTGGGATTTCTGTCTACGGTTTCCTCTTTGTTTTAGTTAATATCATCTATGCCCCGGTCTTCTGTCTGATTCTCTGTCTTTATAAGTTTCCTGTTTGTCTAGTCTTTGCTTTTTTTTTCATATGTGCAACAGAACCTTATCTGCCCATTGCCTGTTTTCTGCCTGACTTCTGTTTTTGCCTGTTGCCCTTGTTTAGGTTTGTATTGATATGTAGCTTAATTAAAGGTAGAGGTGGGGCAAATTTGTTTGGATCCTCCACAGATTGATCGTTTCCTTTGGCGCCGAGTTTCAGCAGATCAGTCTCAAAAATGGCAATTCACCTTTTGCAGAAGATATATATATTTTAACACTGACAATCCATCCGTGGACTCTACAATCCGCTGATGGATTTTAAGAACCCAATCCGCAGATTCAGCAATCCGCAGATGGATTGTTAAAATACACCAGCAGATTGTATCCAATGGCAATTTTGGATTAATCCGCGTGGATTGAAACAATCCGTCGGTGGATTTTACACGGCAGAACAGATTTTAAACGGTAAATTTGGAAAAGTCTGGAAAATTGATTGGGACTAAAAGGTCCTTCCCTGTACTTTGACTTGTCCCAGTTCTGTTCATTGTCCCAGTCCTTTTCCTTTGTCCCAGTCCTGTTCCTGCATCCCAGTCCTGTTCCTGCATTCCCATCCTGTTATTGCCTCTTTGCTGCCTGCCCCCGACAACAATACATCGCCACTTGCCCTGGATCCCTGCCTGTGACCGTTACATCTTCACTTCAGTCTGCTGTTTCGGCCACTGAGGTCCATGCTGCACCTGAAACCCCAGTGTCTGTGACAAGGTTTTAATCTGAGGTAAATTAGAGGGGTTACATTGGTGGCACTGCTGAGATCTTTTGTAATTTGTGTGATACACACCATGCCTCCCCCTGTATATATATGTATAAATGGTCAAACAAGGGCATAGTTAAATTTTACCCAGTAGTCAATATTGCCTGACAAAGGCTTAGAATCTACTCGAAAAATTCACTTCATAGCGCTCCATGTTGAGTATAACCGACAGTTCCTCACCATGAGTGCAGCAATTGTAAGTGAGTGGTGCGCACGGGACGGCCTGGATTGTAACAAAGTGTTAATCCTAACGTTTCCAGATACGGTCAATGATGCGACCATCAATAGAGTACCAGGAGCGGCCCCTCCGTGGGAATGGGACCAAATAAAGGGTGAAAAATGTTGTACTGCATGTGTACTGTGTATGTGGGTGGTCCCAGCAGGGAATGTAAAGCGGAGCACAGCCGTGCAAATAAGGGGTTGATCCGAGGCTACAGCAGGTCTGGTGAAATTGTTTATAATAAATATTCAACAACATGGTGCCGACACGTAAAAAGCTTTCCTTAGTAAAATATTAGTATACGCATTAAATAAACCTTCACTTTGCTCCTACATGACTATTCAGCCATTAAACATATCAATCCTAATTTGTCCCTTTTGTCATATGTAGAAATGACTTTAACCCTTTAAAGATGTCATTATATCACTTTGCTCCTACATGGGACTGACCCTGTAACTCATTAAACATATCATTGGCTTAATGTCACTTTTTTTCCTACATGGGACTGACCTTTTTACGTCATGGGCCTGTGCTCATTTTTAGGGTCAGACCATGCTGACCGCTCTGATGGAGATCCCTGCACTTCTGATTCCAGCATCTGGAGCCTGGTTGTATCTGGTGCGATCGCATGATGCGGGACTACATGAAGTTCGGTGGCATTCAGGACCCTTGGCACTGAAAGTGTAATACATGTTACTGTGAGTTCTGTTTTGCATCTTTCTTTCCTGTAAAGCATTAAACATATCCCCGTCATTAGGTCACGTTGGTCCTATAGGCACTACCCTATTAAATGTCAGACATCAGTTTTACCACAAGATGGCATTGCTCTCCCTCAAACCCTTAGGTACACTCTTTAAAGATGATACTGCAGACATGTGAAAAAAGGTTTTGTGGTCAGACAAGCCCAACACTGCACATCATCCAACTATCAAGCATGGTGGTGGCAACATCATGTTATGGGGATACTTCTCTTCAACAGGTACTGGAAAGCTTCTCAGGGTAGAGGGCAGAATGGATGGTGCCAAGTTCAGGCAAATCCTTCAGGAAAACATGTTCGAGTCAGCCAATACTAAAACTAGGGAGGAAATTCACATTTTAGCAGGAAAATGACCCGAAGAGCAAAGCCACACTGGAGTGGTTGAACAAGAAGATAATTAATGTTCTCGAGTGGCTCAGTCAAAGTCCTCACAAATCCAATCGGACATTTATGGTGAGACTTGAGGACTGCAGTCCATCGACGATCCCCAACAAACTTATCAGAACTGGATCAATTTTCCTGTGAAGAATAGGCAAAAATGTCACTATCCTACTGTGTAAAGCTAGTAGAGACTCATCCAAAAATACTTTACAGCCAGTTAATTTCATTTTGTAAATTTCTTTTGCTGACATTTTACTTTCTCATAAAACAGTGTTTAGTTTAGCCACTCCTGCATTGTAGCTTAGAATAAAAAAAGTTTGTGTGAAAAACGGTGCATACTGTACATTATTTTTAAATTCAACAAAATGTGACCACTGTATATATCCCACCTTGCTGGCTCTTAAGCAGTTTACATCAGCTGACTCTGCAGCATTTGATACTGTGGACCACCCTCTTCTCCTTCACTTTCTCCATACTCTTGGCATTCGTAACAAAGCTCTATCCTGGATTTCCTCTTACCTCTCCCATAGTACTTTCAATGTCTCTTCTGCCTACACCTCCTCCTCTATCGACCTCTCTGTGGGGTTACCCCCGTTCTCTGTCCTGGGACCTCTCCTCTTTTCTCTGTATACACTCTCTAGGTGACCGAATCACATCTCTTGGGTTCCAATATCATCTCTATGCTGACGACACACAAATTTACTTTTCTACCCCTGACCTTACACCTGCTGTAAAGACCAAAGTTTCTTAATGTCTCTCTGCGATATCATCCTGGATGGCCCTCCGCCGACAAACTTAACATGGCATAAACAGAGCTCGTCATACTTCCTTCCAAACCTGACCCAACTACCTCCTTCAACATTACTGTTGGAAAAGTCATACACCCAGTAGCGCAGGCACGATGCCTAGGGGTCACACTCGACTCCTCTCTCACTCTCCTCTCACATTCAAAACGTATCTAAATCCTGTCGCTTTTCCCTCCGCAATATCACAAAGAAACGTCCTTTCCTCAGTTGCTCGACTGCTAAAACTCTGATACAGGCCCTCATTCTCTCCTGTCTCGATTACTGTAACCTCCTGCTGTTCGGCCTTCCTGCCTCTCACCTGTCTCCCCTACAATCTATCCTAAACGCTGCTGCCAGAATCACTATAATCTTTCCGAAATCTGTCTTAGCGTCTTCCCTGCTGAAATCACTCTCCTGGCTTCCTATCAAATCCCACATCTCACACTCAATTCTTCTCCTCACTTTTAAAGCTTTACACTCTTCTGACCCTCCTTACATCTCAGCCCTAATTTCTCGCTATGCACAATCCCGACTTGCGTTCCATCAAGGATGTCTTCTCTCTCCCAACTTTGTATCTAAAGCCCTTTCCTGCCTTATACCTTTCTCACCGACTGCCCCACACATCTGGAATGCCCATCCCCTTAATACCCGACTAGCAGCCGCTGAGCGACAGTTGGCATTCACTATTTAGCCACTGGCTGTTTTGGCACTGATGTAGGTGATTAGCTTTACGATTAGGGGTTAAGGTTTCTATGATAAGGGGTTAACGGATTACGTTTTATGGGGTGAGGGATTGACGGGTTACGGTCATCATGTTACTGAATTCAGGTATGGGATTTTACAGTTAACAGGTAGTGGGTTAAGGTTCTTAGGGTAAGGAGATAAAGGGTTAGAGCAGGGGTGCACAAATTGGGGGGGCAAGGAAGTTACAGAGGCCCCACACTCTTCTCGAAGGCATTTAAATTAAATGCCAGGGAGCGGTGAAGGCCTCTGAAACTCGCTCTTACCTTGGCTCAGGCGGCTTCTGGCAAGGCGCCATCAAATGATGCCGCATGGTGGCGCTGCCATAGCAACGTGACGTTTTGACGTCAGAACGCCAGAGCCAAGGTAAGGAGGAGGGGCACGAGGAGGAGGGGGAAGCCGACACGGGGGGGAAGATTGCACACCCCTGGGTTAGAGGACACATTACCTGTGGCAGTGAACAGTCCTGGTGGTGAAGCGGCAGTGGATAAACACTGCATCGAAAAGTCATAGACCGTTCTGAGAGTCTCTCTGATTTGGAGTCAGCCTCACTCAATTTCAGCATCTCATAGACTTGAATAGTCTCACTGATAAAAATCAGCACGTTTCTATGAAAAAAAAATATTATTTTGGGGCTCCCAAATCTCACCTATTTCAGTCCTTTAAGGTTGACGCACTCATAATCCCACTTACCTTTAAAGCTGCAGTTCAGTCAATATCCTGCATGTGTGTTTTTTTAATAAATCAGTTCTGTAGTAAGAAAAAATACTTTTAGCATTTTCTGTTTTTAAAAAAACAACTTTGAAAGACCAATTTTCTTGTATTCTATTTTAACAGCCATTTGCTAAGGCACTGCCCCTTCATGTCCTGTCACAAGCCCTGGCACACCCCTTTGTCAGCCCCGCCCTCCCTCTAGCACATGTCAGTGCAAGAGTGCTCATGAATATTCATGAGCTTCCACTGAGTGACAGAAGCAGAAGAAAAACAGATCCCTTCACTAATGATGTTACCAAATTTCGCCTATCAATACATGGAGAACGAATTGACCTGCAGCTATACAGTTCTTTAGGTAATTAGAGATTGCACACATGAAACTATTGAAGTAAAAAAAAAAATAAAAAAAAAAAAAAAGACTGAACTGCAGCTTTAAGAGAAAAAGGGGGAATTTGTTTTAGAAACATTCCCTCCCATTCTTATTTTTAGAGAATCAATGTGTGTATCATGTTATTTATATTGCGCCCTCAGTGTACGCAACACTTTACATAATAAGAAAAGCACAAACAGTGGGGATAAGAGCAGCGACTAAAGCAAAAGTGAGACTCTTCTCCAGAAGAGTTGCAATTGAAATGGTCAACATTGTATAAATCTTTTTAAAGTAATTTTGATTGGAGGCCGCTGCCCTTGGTTTCTTTGTTACTAGAAGGGGTCAACTCCTTATTAATAACAGAGGAGCCGTCCCAAAAAGAGCCAGGTTGTTAATTACACCGGATGCTAATTACCTGTGGGTTACGTCCCCCTGGCTTTCTTGAAGTTGTTAAGTTAATCAGCTGTTTTAAACCCCCGCTCCTATTCTTCGCACAATGTGACTACAGCTTAGTCTCACCCATGCAGATAATAACCTTGGTATGTCAGGAATGAGTTATCGTTTCCATAGCTAAATAGAAGCTGCTGCTGAATCCTGTTGCCAGCCTATTAATTAGTGCTTGCTCTGGTTTTTTTTCCTATTCATTCTGAACTGGATGGCTCATTTGCAATTACACAGTACATGTCATGAGATGTACTCCCTGCAGATGCTGTTATACTCACAGATCAGAGAAAGTCACAGTAATTATCTAATCCAGCTTCATAATAAATAGCCCTGTTGATAGGGCTCTCTTTTTTTTTTTTTTAGGCTTTTGCATCTGTATTTATTTCAATTATTTGTGGGTATTTTTTTTGCATAAAAGATTAATTAACAGTTTAAATCCCCCCCCCCCCCTCTTAAGCAATTATAATAACTCTAATAGCAAAGAGTTGTCTGATTTCACTTTTTGCAAATGAATTACAAATTGAGGAAGTGTTTTTCAATCAACAGTATTTTTTACTCTTAGTCAACCTTGTATTTATCAGCGAGCCGATAAGGTAGGGGAAGAAACTGGGGGCTTTGCCTGTGCAAACTTGTGTTGGACCCAAATACTACAGACAAAAGGGAGCAGGCAGAGGAAATTAAACCCCTCCCAAGTCGCAGCTCACCATTTTTACAAATTATTTATAGGTATCAGATTTGACTTAAAAGGGCATGAATGACCTAGATGTGACCCCTAGCCACTGCCATTAAATCCCCTTTGGTCCCACAAAGGACTGCACTTTTTATCTACATTGGTGTCTTGACCTTTTTTTTTTTTTTTTTATATATATATATATATATATATATATATATATATATATATATATATATATATATATATATATATATATATATATATATGTTCTGTAAATTTATAACATCGTGTTGGTATAAAAATGTCACTGTCGTTATGTCCTGATTGCCACTGATCCATAAAATGACTAAACGTCATTGTCATTATGTCAGTTCAGTCAGGCATACATGGCACTACATCTTTTAAAACGACACTAAAATATGTCCCTTCTGAGCCAGTCTATGACTCATTCCTATTATTGAAGAGAATGAAATATACTGTACAGTTCTTGCTGCAGTGCCTGGCTTTAATCCCCCATATTATAGGGTTTCCTTTGATCCTGCTCTTTGTTAAAACATGGTCCTGGTATAATTAACCTCCCCCCTTAAAACCTATATAAGGACCACCAGGTAAGCAGACAATTATATACAGTGATTCTGGGAGAGACAGTTACTGTACCTGCTAATGTCACAGGAACATTGAGATTATCATCACTCAATAAGGAACAAGTCAATTAGCCCACCCTCTTACCATTTCTCTACGTGCTATGAAGCCCCAGACCCCATTTGATAGCTGGCTTTTTCACATATTTAGGATCCCAACCCTTTCTATCCCAATTATTTTCCTGTATTAACCTCCACCAGTTCTTCTGGAAGGCTGTTCCATGTATCCACTGATCTTTCATTGAAAAATGGCTTCCTCATATTACCCCCGAGCCTCCCAACCTCCAGGTTCAGTGCATGAATCTCTTGACCTAGGTTCCTCTGTATAATAAATACTTCCATCCTCCTGTCCATCAATATGTTCATCAGAGTTATAGGAGGAGTTTGAAGCAGCTGTTATATGGAGCAATATGGGCAATTATAGGGAGCAGTTATATTGAGCAGTTGAGTTAAAAGGAGGGGTTACATGTAACAATAAGAGGAGTTATAAGGAGTAGTTATACAGTATGGAGCAATAGGCATTAGGGGGGAGTTATATGGAGGAGTTATAGGAAGTAGTTATACAATATGGAGCAATAGGCGTTGGGGGGAATTATTTGGAGGAGTTATAGGAAGTAGTTATACAGTATGGAGCAATAGGCGTTGGGGGGAGTTATTTGGAGTAGTTATTGGAAGTAGTTATACTGTATGGAGCAATGGGAGTTATATGGAGGAGTTATAGGAAGGAGGCTATCAGGAGGAGGGGGTTTGTGGAATAGCGCTGCTTAGTATATATGGGCCCAAATCTTTAAGATTTGTGGTAAGGCAGTAAATTAAACACAGACACATTGTTAGGGGAAATGACTAAACCCTGGCCCACAATAATCCTTTATCCAGAACCGGGAAGGAAAGATGATCCGAGGAGCAGCTGAATGTTTTCCTGAGTGCAGCTGAACAAATTAGTGGTCTGCATGGTTGGAATCCAACCACATTCTGCACAGAGTTTCAAATCGTATTAGCCCATATTTACAAAGTGCTGCTATTCCAGAAGACACCTTCCAGTGCTGGGAGACACCGTATAACCCATGGAAGTGCCTGGGTTTCTGGTACCGGCGGGTGTCTTCAATAAGAGCGCCACTTAGTAAATATGAGCCATTGTTGCGAATCTGCTGATTCTTCTTAAAGGTGCAGTCCCACTTAGCAACCTTTTGTAAATAATTGAACAGTCTGATTGCCTTCTTTAAAATAATCTAGCCGTGCTAAAAACAAAGATTTGGCTGCTCTTGTTTCTCTGGGAATTAATTACAAATTATATTTCGTTGGGGCCTCTGAATAGGGGAGTGTTTGTAAATCAAGTGTTTTCTTTACCCTTTGCCCACCCTGTTATTATCAGAGAACCAATAAAGATAGGGGAGAGAGAGGGGCTTCTTCTGTGCAAACTCTTGTTGAACACACAGTGATATCAGACAAAAGGAGCAGCCAGAGGAGATCAAACCCCTCCCAAGTCTCAGTTCACCATCTTTACAAGTGTATAAACATTATTCAAAATACCTACAGGCGTCAGATTTAGGTTAAAAAAAAAAGGGCGTACATCATCTGTATGTGACCCTTTAAACATGTCACTGCCATTAGTACACCTTGGTCCACTCCTGGGGGGAAATTACCCGTTAAACATGTCACTGCTAGGGATGAGCGAATGTATAAAAATTTGCCGAATTTTTATTAATACTTAATTCTCCCTCTCTCTTCAGCAAAACCCATATTTCAGGCTCTTGATGCATCGAATGTTTAGTGCGAATAGTGGCCACCGACAGAATTCTATACATTTGCACGAATGTTTAAGTTGGGCAAATAAAAAAAATATTCTCACTTGCGAATAAATGCCATAAATTTGCAGCGAATTAGAATTCACCCCTCTCTAGTCACTGCAATTAGTGCACTTTTGTCCTAGGGGGGACTGACCCTTTAAACATGTCACGGCCATTATTACACTTTGTGTCCTGGAGGGACTTATCCTTTTGAAGATCAGTCAATCCTAGTACAAAAAAATCGAACTGACGATAATTACATGTTTAATAGGTTATATAGCACTGATGGGGAACTGTCTTTTTAAAAAGAATTGGACAAGTATAATTATTTTTAAACTTTTAACATTTTCATGGTATGCTGAAGATTTTTTTTATCAGCTTTTGCTAATGACTTTTACTGACAGCACTGTGTGTCAACCTGCAAAGTCCCAAGTAAATTGATTTATTTAATTTGTTCTTTGTTTGCAAATAAGTTTTGAAGCAATCATTAGTCAAACAGATTAACACAAGTAAGTGATCTAGTTAAACTCTGTGTTCAGGGAGAAAAGCAAGACATATTTAAATCAGTAAAACAGTTACTTTAAGGGGCATTGAATCTTACTAAGGAGCCTATTACACTAACAAATTGTTTTAAATATTATTTGTAACCTACTATGTGAGAGTGCTCTGAAATGACATTGCGCCGGAGGAACCTGCAGCCATTGGTTGTGGTTGAGGGCATTAGGGGGTTGCAGAGTACCACAACTTTTTGCTTTTCATACTCAAAGCACTGCTACTTTTTTATTCACAAACTAATAATTCCACTTTAGAAGAATAAAAGAAAAGAAAAATGTGTGTATATATATATATATATATATATATATATATATATATATATCTCTACTATATATTTCTGAAAGCACTGTATGCCTGTCTGCGTGTCCTCTGTCCCTAGCGGCAATCGCATTGGAGCTTTGGCCCGTCACTCCGCCTCAGGCCAATGAGATGGCTCCCTTGGCCCGCCCGCCCCCGCACACCTCTCATTGGCCTGAGGCGGAGTGACGGGCCAAAGGTCCAAAACACAAACACACACACACACACCAACCACACCCCCCCCTGGCCCTCCTCAACGGCTGCCCGGCCTTGTCCATCCACCTCTCACCCCTCCGCCCTTCCCGGCGGCTGGCCCGCAACAACGGAACCACCCCCTATCACCACTCCGCGGGACCACACAAAGATCACCCTCTCTCCCGGCGCTCACCCTCTCTCCCGGCACTCCCTCCCACAGTCCGCTCCCCCACCCCAAGAGCACGCTCTCGCCGCTCTCACCTTAAGGCCTTGAGGCCGCGCCCCCAGCTCACCATCCCCGAGAGCGCTCCTCCGGCTCTCTCAGTCGGGAGCTGTACGGGCTGGCTACCCACACCACCTCCTCATCTGAGCGTCTCAGCTCCGCCTCGCCGGGGGGAACAGAGGCCGCCGAGGAACCCGAGGAAGAGGAGGAGCGCGGCCCGGTGCGAGGTAAGTAAACGCAGGGGAAGGGATCTTTCAACCGGCCTGGCCCTTCACCCCTGCCCGGCCCTTCACCTCCCCCCAGCCCTTCAACGCCCCTCCCTGGCCCGGCCCTTTTTTTTTAATTTTATTAACTGCATCATGCCTTGTTCACTTATGTAACTATGTATTTGTAACCATGTATTATTTGTCATCTTAACTCTATGCCCAGGACATACTTGAAAACGAGAGATAACTCAATGTATTACTTCCTGGTAAAACATTTGATAAATATATAAAAATAAAATCGTTTAGTCTGGTACTCTTACTCCATCTTTTCCTCACTCACTCACTCCCTCACCCCCTCTCTCCTCTCACTTGCCCCCATCTTCCATCAATTACCCCACTCTCACTCAATCCCCCACCACAAAATACATAACAACCCCCCATTCGATATTAAAAATATCCCCTCTCCCCCCATTCCATCTTAAAAAGACCCCCCCAATACATATTAAAAAGACCCAACACTCCCCCCAAAACATATAAAAAGACCCCCACTCCCCCCCCAATACATATACAGACTCCACTGCCCCAATACAAATAAAAAGACCACCCACAATACATATAAAAAAAGACCCCCAGCCCCAACACATAAAAATCAAAAACACTCCCCTCAATACATATCAAAAGACCCTCCCCTCCTCCCCCCCCCCCCCCACCCCCAATACATATAAAAAAAAGTAGACACCTTGGGGATGATCAGGCCGGGCCCGGTGGCTGTGGGGATCCGGTGGACGGCGCTGCAAGTTCGGGCTGACCTGTCAGTCGCGGCCGGGCCCCGGGTCTCCATCAGCTGCAGGCCTCCTCACTCTATGTCTTACGCAGAAGCTTCCAAAGTCAGCGCGCACCAGAATCTGAGGCCAAGCTTACTTCCGTTGTGCACCGCCAGAGGTTGGAAGCTCGGCGTGGGACATAGTGAGGAAGAGCCTGGCCAGAGGTCGGGTCTAATTTGCAGCGCCTAACACAGTCACCGGGCCCGGGAGACTTGTCCCTTCTGTCCCTCCCTGTTGGCGGCCCTGATTATATCCATCACCAGTAACATGATCATAGCACACTTGAGAAGAACCTGCCAGGGGCAGTGTGAATGTGGTGCTTGCATCACACAGGGGGTTACATATCATACATAGGGTGACCAGATTTAAAAAAGTTAAAACTGGGATACAAACAAATATTTATAAAACAAATTGCATCACTATTTGCCTAATAGCATCCCCATTTATGCTGCATTATTAATTTCCCTTTCCCACAGTCTCTTTCTCTCTCCCCCACCAAGTCTCTTTCTCTATGCCCCTTCCCCCAATGTCTTCCCTCTTCCCCCCAGTCTCTCTCTCTCCCCCCTCCCTCTGGTCACTCCCTCCCTCATCTCTCTCTCTCCTTCTACCTCCAGACTCTCTTTCCCCCTCCTCCAGTCTCTTTCTCTCTCTCCTTCCCTCTACCCCCCAGTCTCAATCTAAACCCCCAGTGTTTTTATCTCTTCTCCTTCTTCCCTCAGTCTCTTTATCCCTTCTCACCTCCCAGTCTGTTTCTCACCCCCAGTCACTCAATACCCTCCACCCAGTGTCTCTCCCCTTCCCCCAGTCTTGCTCCTCCCTCAGTCTCTCTCTCCCATTTCCCAGTCTCTTTATCTCTCCCCCTCCCTCAGTCTGTTCATCTCTCCTCCTCCCCCAGTCTCCATCTCTCCCCCAGTCTCTCTCACGCCTCCTCCCAGTCTCCCCCAAGGGTGTCAATCGATCCCACCCTCCCTCTCCCCAAGTGTCTCTCCATCCCTCGCTCCCCCAATGTCTCTCTCCGCCTCCCAACCAATATGTCTCTTTTGCTCCCCCCAGTCTCTCCTTCCTCCCAGTTGGATAAAACATGCACAGTGTCTGTCTCGCTCTCTCCCTCAATCTCTATCGCTCCACCCAGTCTCTCTCTCTCCCCAGTGTGTCTCTCTCCCTCCAACTAGTGTGTCTCTCCTTCCCCCAGTATCTCTTTCCCTCCTGCTCACCTAGTCTCTCTCCATCCCTCCCTCGCTCTCGCCAATCTCCCAGCCTCCTCCCCCAGTCTTTTTATCTTTCCTCCTCCACCCAATCTTTTTATCTCTCCCCCTCCCTAGTCTCTCCCTTCCCATTCACCCTCTCCCCCAAGTCTCTTTCCCCAGTTTCTCCCTCCCCCACTCTTCCTTCCCCCCAGTGTCTCTCTCCCCCCCAGTGTCTTTCTCACTCCCTATGTCTCTTTCCCCTTCCCGGTCTCTCTCTCTCTCCAATGTCTTTCTCTCCCTCCCCCAGGGAGAAAAGGAGCTGCCACAATGGCTGGAGGAGTCATCGTGCTGCAGCCCCTGCTCCTCCTCAAAACCAAGACATTTCAAAAATTGTTGGGACACCGGTACAGTTCATTAAAAACCAGGACATCTGGTTACCCTAATCATACACTCAGTATCACAAGCACGCTGCCTAGGTGTCACATTTGACTCCTCCCTCACATTCTCCTCTCACATTCACAATGTAGCTAAAATCTGTAGTTTTAACCGCCATAACATTGCAAAAATACGCCCTCTCCTCTGTCGCTCTACTGCTAAAACTCTGACTCCCAGGCGCTCATTCTCTCCCTTCTCGACTATTGTAACCTCCTACTGTCCGGCCTTCCTGTCTCTCACCTGTCTACTGTACAATTTATCCTAAACGCTGCTACTAGAAACACTTTACTCTCAACCTAAATCTGTATTTTCATCTCTTCTGCTGAAATACCTCCCCTGGCTTCCTATTAAATGCTGTATGACTTCCAAATTCTCCTCCTCTCTTTTAAGGTTATACATTCTTTTGACCCTCGTTACATCTCAGCCCTAATTTCTCGCTATACACCTGCCCGACTCTTGCGTTATGTGCAAGGATGTCTTATGTCTACCCATTGGCAAATTTTCCATTAGGTCCGGGCATAGGGTGACAACATTTTAAGGTAACAACATTTGGGGGAGGCATGCACGATCTGTGCTTGCCAGCCGCTTGTGTGCATGTGCATCCCACAAGCGCCGATCACGCATGCGCGACCGCCAAGCACGAATGCATGACCGGCAACGTGACATCACATGGCTTCCCGTTGCCATGGGAACAGGATGGCACAGCGTTAAATTACGCTGGAGGAGGGCATCACCAGGTAAGTGCCTATGGCGACATATTTTTAAATCCACCACTGTGTCTACCCCTTTTGTATCTAAAACCTCTCACTCACTGTTCCACACCTCTGGAATGCCCTTCCCCTCAATATCCGACTAGCACCCTCTGTCCACCTTTAGGACCTTTCTTAAAACACACCTCTTTAACAAAGCATATGGGTAGCTCCGCTGGCTGATACCATACATCTCATAGGCACTGACATTGGCCACTTGCAGACACACTTACCAAAACACCCTCCTTATGTCTCTGTAACTTCTCCCCACTTAGGACTTAGATTGTAAGCTCTTTAAGGCAAGGACTACTTTTCCTATTATTTTTTGTCTGAAGTGCTTCTTCCCATTATGTGTTATTATAATATCTCACGTGTGTAACCCCCTGTGTGATGAGCTCACACACCCATACTGCCCCCTGGCAGGCTCCTCTCCAATGTGCTCTGGACAAGTGACTGTGATGGACACGAGAATAGCCAATGTAACGGGTTTCCCCCCCCCCAATCTCACATTGGCCCGGGTACTTTAATAACCAACCCCCATTACGTGTGTGTTTGGTGGTGCACCTGTAGGCAACAGAACTCCTGAGTCTCCCGCTTGATGTTAGTAGGGGATTTTCAACAGAACAGGGAGCTGAGGTAGTGGGTGCGAGTTCAACTTACATCATGTGCAGCGCCTCCACCTCATCAGGGTCTATGCTTCCGCAGGGAGATGGTCCTGGTGAGGAACTCCTTCTAGGTGGTGCCATCCACTGCTGAGTAACTTCACACTCACACAGTGGGGGTATCGTTAACAAGGTCATCTTTATTGTAGACGGTGATGTAGCAGACTGCCCCATGCAGCTGCCGGCTCTAGCCGCACATCTCTCCATGCTGTCCCTTCGCCAGGTACACCCTCCCAAATTGGAGTGGGATCCCCTCTTCTCCTAGGGAGATCCTCTCTGTGCCAGGTCCATGGACACAGAGTGGCTTAGACAGGCTGATTGGTCAACCTGGACCGCTAGTTACGTCACTAGGGTCACAAAGTGTTCCTACAATCCCTTATGCAGGAAAATACAACTTCCTAACAGCTTTCCACGGCTGCTAGAACACACTGCTAGAACGCACTGTAACTAACTGTGTTGTGCCTTATATATTTCAGGAGGCAGGCGCATCTCTGATGTCACTATCCAGGGACTCAGAGCATACAGCCACTCCCCTCCATACATAGGGCACCTCACCATTGGATGAGGGAAAACCTCCATAACTACTGCTGGCATACCTGTTCTTACTGCCAACAGAGAGGAAAGCAATATACCATTATTATGCATGGCTATACCAATAATAACGTTTGGGGAATAGGAGGGACTAAAAGGGAGAGGAGTTTTTAAGAAGGGGGGCAGCCATGTTAAATCAGATCTGTGTGGAGTGATATTAGGTTCAGTCGAGGTCTGCAGAGAGGACACGTATGCACGTGGCATCAGGAGCAGAGAGCTACAGTTCCAAATTCGAAGAAAAGGCCCAGTATACAAGGAGCTCCCACGGTGTGCTGGCACCATCACAAGCCACCCTACCCAGGATTGGGTGGCTACTACACAACTGACACTGACACTGTGCAGCATTATTGGGAATTTTTAAGCAAATTGTAATACTGTGTGCAGTGAGCCTCACCTGAGGATCACACGGTTCCAGAGTCAGTCAAGTATAAGTAAACTAATTGTATCACCCATACTGTGTCTGTATTCTTTCTGCCATTTGTCAGTAGGCTCTCCAGCCTCATCAATAGTCATAAGTCCGGGAGCTAAAAGTAGAGGGGGTTACACGTAAATTGTACAGCATTATGTACCGGGATGGCGCTACATACCATACAGGGGCAAATCCCCTGACCCTAGGCACTTACATGTGTCGGCCGCCTCCTTGCTGCAGCCCTACGAAGCCGCAACAGTTCACTGGGCGAAAAGCGTAGCATGGAGTTTGGCCACACAGGCGATCCGTACCAAGCAGTCTCAACAGCAGGGGTGATGTCAGACGCTCCGACGGACGCGACGGAGCAAACAGACAGTCCCCGCAAAGACTCCACGGACAGCTGGAGGCATCCAATTGAAGGGAGGCGGTGAGAGACATCACGGTGCGGTGACCCTGTTATTCACTATTGAGTGATATATGCCCTTATTTTTATGCACAATTGTGAGTACGCTTTTTATATTTTAAACATAACAATCTCATTTACTTAATTGATCTGTGCTATGTAGTCTCTTCTATCTCTCCTTATTGGTGACTCATCACCCTCTGTGCCATTGGATGGGAGTCCTGATCAGCACATATCCACTGAAAACCACTGGTAGCAGCCCCCCTTGCAAGTGCCTTTATACAGTATCTTCTGTATCCAGTGAGTAGGCTGTGCATAGATCCAAGATTACGGACATCATATCCCGGATACTCCAAACACCTGCACTTATATTGTTTGCGTTATTTGCCTTCTTTTCCCTTACATGCTCCTCCTGGATTGTTTGAGAAATATCCTTACATCTTGGAACCGTGAAGACAGGTCCCACCAGAGGGTTTGAGCTGGGATATTAAACCTTATATTTCACTTTGTCACTATTGGATTAGTTCCTATGTGTTGTATTATTTAGCTTAATACTATTGTTATTATTCACTTAATGGTGTTCGCGCCTCTTTTATCACCTTCACGTATTCAATACATTGCTCTGCACATTAATCATTACTCTGCATGTTAATATATTGCTTTGTATGTTAATATATTGCTATACATATTAATACATTGCTGGACCAGTGATATTTGGCTCTGATTTTAGTATTATTTATTTATAAAATATTTTACCAAGAAGTAATACATTGAGAGTTACATCTCGTTTTCAAGTATGTCCTGGGCACAGAGTTAAGACAAATAATACATGGTTACAAATACAGTTACATAAGTGAACAGGGTATACATTATATACAAGACACTGCATGCACAGTTAGCGAAAATATATATTATAGGCTTATGTAACAGTTGCAGACCAGATTAAAACGTGAGACAGCCTTAGTTTATGTTGGTACATGGGAATGCTCTTTTCAGATTTGGCAACTTGTAAGCAGAACTAAAAATATTAATTAGAAAAACCTCTGCAGGAACTCCTACACATGGAATAACAAGATGATACTCACTCATGTAAGTGGTCCAATCCTACGCATCTCCCACGTGTTAAAACTGCTGACTCGGTTTCAAGAGCATGTTACTGCCCTTTAGCAGAATGTACTGCAGCTGCTTGTCTGTCTTTGTAAGGTACAGTAAGTTCAATTACTCCTGAACCAGCTTTCCTTAGTGGGATATGTATGAATGTATTAATTGACACTGTGCAAGAATGTTCTCTTGGTTCAGTTAGTGCTAACATCAAATGTATGTAATGGTAGTTGCATTTCTTCTGTGTAGTGCTGATTTATTGGGCACAGCGGTTAATGGTAACTCAGAGAAGGATGATGGAAAGAGACACAGATGTTTCCTGGCATATTGTTCCAACAGCCGTGGATATGGGCAAAATCGGACAGACTACGGGCCTCATGCAGTAAGCCCCGATACAAACTTTTCGGCACGAATTGCGAAAATGTATTTTTTGGGCGATTTGCCCTCGCAGTATTCAGTAAGGGCCGAATCCTTCCGATCCCTGCTGAAGCACTGCGAAAGCAAAGCTGCCGATGAGCTGTGGCGATACAGCCTGGCTCCCGATAAGGCTCCCGATAAGCCTTTGGTGCCGATAGATGTTTGCAGCTGAGAGAGACAAGCCGCTCTCTCAGCGCAAACTTCGGCACCAAAAAAAGTATTTAAAAACAACTTTTATTTATACTCTACATGTGCAGGGGGTCTTCGGAGCTGAACCGCGTTGGTTTGAGGTCCGGGGACCCCCTGCCCCCCGAGATACAGGCCCCTTTATGAGGTGCCGGTATCCCTCGGCGTTTAAAGGTCCCGATCACGTGACCGCGGCCTGTAAACAAACCAGAGGGATACCGGCACCCCATAAAGGGGCCTGTATCTCGGGGGGCAGGGGGTCCCCGGACCTCAAACCAATGCTGTTCTGCTCCGGAGACCCTCTGCACATGTATAGTATAAATAAAACACACACACATCAATAAAGACTCGTTCCTTACCTTGGCGGCTATGTGCAACGGTAATGAAGCAGCATGAATGTCTTTTTAATTATACTGTACAGTGAGCAGGGGGTCCCCTGAGCTGAACCGCATTGCTTTGTGGACCAGGGACCCCCTGCTTCCCGAGTTACAGGCCCCGGTATGTGTCATCGGGTGGCAGTGTCGCCGCCATGTTTATAGCGTCCCCGCAATAAACATGGCGTCCACACTGTAACCGATGGCCCAAACCGGGGCCTGTAACTCGGGAGGCAGGGGGTCTCTGAGCCACAAATAAATGCGCTTCAGCTCAGGGGGCCTCCTGCTTCCGCACAATATTATTAAAATACATTAATGCTGCTTCATTACCATAGCGGATAGCCGCTAAGGCAATGAAGGGGTTAACGCATAGTAGCATGTTTATTGGGGACAAATGCCCCCAATAAACATAGCAGCAATACACAACATACAGTATAGTAATGGGCAGAATGACTATTATCCACAAATGGATAATAGTGCAGTTGTCCATTTACAATACTTACACAACAATAAAGACTTTAAATACATATAGCACTCACCCATGTCCCACTGCCACGATGAAGGCCATCCTCATCTTCATCCTGCCCATGCCCCATCCGCTTCTGCAAAACAAACACAAGAATTACAACATCCAAATTAATGTCCCCTAACCCCTTAATCACCATAGCGGTTATTAACCGCTACAGTTATTAAGGGGTTAAGCCACCATCACCCACATACCCTCCCCCACAAAGCCCCCCAACCACCCTCACCCAATACCCACAGGGGAGTCCTACCAAATACCCTTGGGCCTAATACCCCCTCCCCCAGCACATACAGTACAATAATGTGCCAAATAACTATTATCCACATAGGGATAATACATTATTTGGCCATTATTAAACACATTCAATAACGTTAAAATGTAAATAAAATTGTACTAACCTCATCAATAAGAAGTCTCCGTCGCCAGCATCATCCTTGGGGTCCGTTGCCAACATTAGAAATAGCCACAACATTTCAATATCATTAACATAACACTGAACCCCTTAATCACCTTATCGGGTACTAACCTGAAAGGTAATTAAGGGGTGAAGCCATCCTGCAATGCCTACAACAGTTATGCATAACATCTTCAGTGAAATAAAAACCAATTGCCTAACCAAATTCCATTTAATCATTCAATCTGTAGGCTCACATGCCTCATAAAACATTGCATTTACAGTGTATACATGTAGCATAACATGTAAACTGCATGTACACGCTGCAAATCAATGTTAACAATACAATAATGCCACTCAAATCGCCATACATCACAAGAAGTATATTATTTAATACAATAAACTCACCATCAATGAATTACCACACATCAATTACATCCCTAAACAATTAAAATACCATCCATACCAATTACACAATGAACTAAAGCTATCCTAACAGAGAACCACTTCAAAACATAGAAAAAAGTACACCAACAAATACAATATACTAAAGCAAGGCTTTCCATATCCTATTGTACGGCCTGGAAGCCCAAAACTTACATCTGTCTAAAAATAAAATACATTTAGCACACATCAATGCATAGCCACAATGATTAACAATACAGAATTAGAAGCTTTAACAACACTATCATTTCTTACCCTGTATATATATCTGTACACATACATACAGACATACATACAGTGGGAAGAAATGATATGCATTATAAAAAATGAAAACATGAAAAAGCAACACAAAAAACAGTTACATTAAGTACATTTCTTTATTTAACTTACCATTACTTGCCCCCACCGACTCCCGTTGATCAGCTTACTCACGAACCAATCCACGACACCATCCACGACACCATCCAGGAACAAATCCACGACACAATCCAGGAACAAATCCACGAACCAAACCAGGAACCAATCCAAGAACAAGTGCAGGAACCAATCCAGGAAGCAAGCCACGAAGAAATCCAAGAAACAATCCACGACACGATCCAGGAACAGGAACCCATAAAAGAAAAGAAAAAAACAAATTAAACATTAAAATAATAAAACATGACAATCAAGGGTTGTACTAGTTTTATTCTTAGTGAATCTGTATTACAATACCTTGTTCCGGGGTCTTCTTGACATCCGGTGCCACGCCCTGGTCTTCAATCTTCAGGAGGAGGTCCGTCCTCCTCGGCATCTGCCTTCAAAATGAGACGACATAGGCTTTTATAGGCCTATGACGTCACATTTGTCGTCATATGGTTCCCACGGCCCTGATTGGGCCGTGAAAACCATGTGTTTTGGCCGATGTAAAAAAATTGATGACGTCACTTAAAGGCAATGCCAGCACAGCCAATCAGAATGGCTTTGCTGCTATTGCCTTTAAGAAAACGTCATGAAATGACACATGGCCGGACTCACATGGTAAGCCAGCCAATCAGAGCGTGGGAACTCCATCCCTACTCTGATTGGTTCAAGTACCATGTGAGTCCGGCCATGTGTCATTTCATGACGTTTTCTTAAAGGCAATAGCAGCAAAGCCATTCTGATTGGCTGTGCTGGCATTGCCTTTAAGTGACGTCATCAATTTTTTTACATCGGCCAAAACACATGGTTTTCACGGCCCAATCAGGGCCGTGGGAACCATATGACGACAAATGTGACGTCATAGGCCTATAAAAGCCTATGTCGTCTCATTTTGAAGGCAGATGCCGAGGAGGACGGACCTCCTCCTGAAGATTGAAGACCAGGGCGTGGCACCGGATGTCAAGAAGACCCCGGAACAAGGTATTGTAATACAGATTCACTAAGAATAAAACTAGTACAACCCTTGATTGTCATGTTTTATTATTTTAATGTTTAATTTGTTTTTTTCTTTTCTTTTATGGGTTCCTGTTCCTGGATCGTGTCGTGGATTGTTTCTTGGATTTCTTCGTGGCTTGCTTCCTGGATTGGTTCCTGCACTTGTTCTTGGATTGGTTCCTGGTTTGGTTCGTGGATTTGTTCCTGGATTGTGTCGTGGATTTGTTCCTGGATGGTGTCGTGGATGGTGTCGTGGATTGGTTCGTGAGTAAGCTGATCAACGGGAGTCGGTGGGGGCAAGTAATGGTAAGTTAAATAAAGAAATGTACTTAATGTAACTGTTTTTTGTGTTGCTTTTTCATGTTTTCATTTTTTATAATGCATATCATTTCTTCCCACTGTATGTATGTCTGTATGTATGTGTACAGATATATATACAGGGTAAGAAATGATAGTGTTGTTAAAGCTTCTAATTCTGTATTGTTAATCATTGTGGCTATGCATTGATGTGTGCTAAATGTATTTTATTTTTAGACAGATGTAAGTTTTGGGCTTCCAGGCCGTACAATAGGATATGGAAAGCCTTGCTTTAGTATATTGTATTTGTTGGTGTACTTTTTTCTATGTTTTGAAGTGGTTCTCTGTTAGGATAGCTTTAGTTCATTGTGTAATTGGTATGGATGGTATTTTAATTGTTTAGGGATGTAATTGATGTGTGGTAATTCATTGATGGTGAGTTTATTGTATTAAATAATATACTTCTTGTGATGTATGGCGATTTGAGTGGCATTATTGTATTGTTAACATTGATTTGCAGCGTGTACATGCAGTTTACATGTTATGCTACATGTATACACTGTAAATGCAATGTTTTATGAGGCATGTGAGCCTACAGATTGAATGATTAAATGGAATTTGGTTAGGCAATTGGTTTTTATTTCACTGAAGATGTTATGCATAACTGTTGTAGGCATTGCAGGATGGCTTCACCCCTTAATTACCTTTCAGGTTAGTACCCGATAAGGTGATTAAGGGGTTCAGTGTTATGTTAATGATATTGAAATGTTGTGGCTATTTCTAATGTTGGCAACGGACCCCAAGGATGATGCTGGCGACGGAGACTTCTTATTGATGAGGTTAGTACAATTTTATTTACATTTTAACGTTATTGAATGTGTTTAATAATGGCCAAATAATGTATTATCCCTATGTGGATAATAGTTATTTGGCACATTATTGTACTGTATGTGCTGGGGGAGGGGGTATTAGGCCCAAGGGTATTTGGTAGGACTCCCCTGTGGGTATTGGGTGAGGGTGGTTGGGGGGCTTTGTGGGGGAGGGTATGTGGGTGATGGTGGCTTAACCCCTTAATAACTGTAGCGGTTAATAACCGCTATGGTGATTAAGGGGTTAGGGGACATTAATTTGGATGTTGTAATTCTTGTGTTTGTTTTGCAGAAGCGGATGGGGCATGGGCAGGATGAAGATGAGGATGGCCTTCATCGTGGCAGTGGGACATGGGTGAGTGCTATATGTATTTAAAGTCTTTATTGTTGTGTAAGTATTGTAAATGGACAACTGCACTATTATCCATTTGTGGATAATAGTCATTCTGCCCATTACTATACTGTATGTTAGGGGGGTATAGGTGTTGTTGGGTATATATATATATATATATATATATATATATATATATATATATATATATATATAATTATTTAATTATTTATTTAATTCGTTATTGTGGTGCTGGGGTGTTTTTTTTTTATTATTGTGGGTAGTGGGGGTGTGTGAAGGGGGCATTAGCCCCAACGGTGGTTGTTTAGGGCTTGCGGGTGGGTAGCGGGAGGCCTTAACCCCTTCAGGACCGTAGCGGTATTAACCGCTACGGTCGTGAAGGGGTTAAGTGCCCCCGCATCCCCCCCGCAAGTCCTAAACTCACACCCAGGGCCAAATACCCCCCTCACCCATCCCCGCTACCCACAATAACGCTGGCACGGTGGGTTAACCCCTTCATTGCCTTAGCGGTTAGCCGCTAAGGTAATGAAGTGGCTTTTAAATGCCTTTTTCCTGCCTCGGATGCATGCCGGGGGGCTCCGGTGCGGGTATCAGCTCCGGAGACCCCCGGCATCAATCACAGGCAGGAAAAAGGGCTGATTTTTCCTAAGTGTCGCCCTTGCCGATGCTTCTCCTTCAGCAAGTTGCCAACTTTAGTTGGCGGGCTGGATTGGCCATAAAATCTCCAATCTGGCCTGCCGATCAGCACCAAAAAGCTGATCGGGGCTTACTGAATTCAGGCGGGAAAAAAAAGTCCCGATAAGTGGCTTATCGGCAGCCGGGTGGCGAAAAAAAATTTTTCGCAAGAAAAGTTGCCGATAATTCCCACTTATCGGGGCTTACTGAATCAGGAGGGCAAAAAACGGCTATAAAATGCCGAAAAAGCCTTATCGGGGCTTACTGCATGAGGCCCTACATCTGTTGGAAAACTGCAGCATTTACACAAATGTTGTTCTATGTAATTGTAATATTGTGCCGAGCTATTCCTCCCCTAACTGCCCATATAACCACTCCCTGTAACTCCCCTAGTTGGTCCTATAAGCACTCCCTGTAACCCCTCTAGCTGGTCCTATAACTGCTCCCTATAACACCTTCTCTAACTTCTCCCATAACTTCTCCTACAACCACTCCCTATAACTCCAAACCTAACTGCCTGCCATAACTCATCCCCTAACTGCACATATGATCACTCCCTATAACTCTTCCCAGGCACGTCCCTTGGTGGTAAGCAGGTAAGGTACCACCTAATGACAGCACGTCTCAGGGGGCGGCAAAATTAAAAGAGGAAAAGTGGTAGGAGCACTCCAGGTGACACTATGCTTTGATTTCAGCTCGGGACCCCCCTGCTTCCCGAGATACGGACCTCGGTAGGTGCTGCCAGTATACTGTATCTGTACAGTTTAAAACTCACGTGTGGGCCAATAGGAGGACACAAGGGATGACATTGCGGCTTCCTATTGGCTAGAAGGACGCAGGACTTTTAAACCACCATAATGTCGAACTTAGCCAGGGCTCCAACCAGCACCCCCTTCCAAGGTAAGCATCTTGGCAAGCATGGGGTCACCAGAGCTGAAACCAATGTGTTTCAGCTCCGCAGACCCCCTGTTATTTAAAATAAAAAATGGTGTCGCCTTGAGTGTCTCTTTAAAATGCTTAGTGATAATTAATGGAGAAAATGCTTCCCCCCCCCCAAAAAAAATGCTCCCATAGGTGGAAACAATGGGACTCTGAAGCTGAAACCCATTAATTTGAGCTCTGGGGACCCCACCTTTCATTGATATATACTTCCATAGGAGGTGCCAGTAGCATCTCCCGGTCAAGCAGGCCAATAGGAAGCTGATGATGATGTCACAGCTTCCTTTTGGCATGACGCAGGAGCTTTAAAGCCACCATTTCAATAACCCCACATAAGTATATCGGGAAGCAGGGGGTCACTGGAGCTGAAATTAATGCAGTTCAGCTCTGGAGACCCCCTGCTTCGATCCTATAACCCGGCCTTATAGTTCTTGCCCAAGGGCAACACATAACCTAGGGATTGACCTGACTCCTGACCTAACTGCACCTATAATTGCTCCCTATAACTTTGGTTCTAACTGCTCCCTATAACTCCTCCCCTAATTGCATCTATAACCGTTCCCTATAACCCCTCCCATAATTGCTCCAATAACCATTCCCTATAACTCTTCCCTTAACTGTCCCATATAAATTCTCCCCTAGCTGCTTCTTTAACTGCTCCCTATAACACCTCCCTTAACTGCTCCCTATAACTCCTCTTCTAACTGCTCCTATAGCCCCTTATAACTCCGCTCCTAACTGCTCCTTATAACACCTGCCCTGACTGTTCCTATAACCTCTCCTTATAACTCCTCTTCTTACTGCTCCAGTAACCGCTTTCTATAACTCTTTCCCTACCCGGAGAAATATTCCTCTTAGAGTCATGTAATCCTGTATACACATTATGGAATGCACACGAAAAATCCTTGCGGATGTCAGTCATTTCCTCCCATGTTTTTCTAAACTACATTCCACAGATCACAATCGCTCCTCCAGGAATTAGTATTTGGCATTAAGAGACCAGCTACACCCAAATAAAGATAATCTGTAATCTGAATGTTTTCATGTCTTTTAATAAATTTGCGTGTTTAATATATCAATAAAATAATCTAGAAAAATCAAGTAATGACCTTCATGGTTCCCTCTGTGTGCTGCGGTGTTCAGTGTTCTGCATCTCTCTGCTGTCCCACTGTCGCCTCCTGTGATGTCATGTATAGCTCTGTCTGTGACAGGGACCATTTGGTGTCAGCAGGATGGGGGTGTAGGAAAGGAGCGGGATTTGAATATAAAATTCCTCACTTCCGACTGAGCTTCTTTAGCAGTGATGTGTCCCCAGTGTTAGATGTATTTCTGCTGCTGGATCATTTAGTTACATATTATCTTCCTGTTATATGGTGAGAGCTGAAAGTTCGGGGAAAATACATTGATGTCTGCAAAACCTGGAACTTCCTGTAACATAAGTGATATCATTAAAGTGGCAACATGGAGACTTCCTGTGATACATTTTGACATCTTTAATATGCTTTTTTTTTTTAATTACTATTATTTACGTAATAATGATGCCATCATTATAATGATGGGTTTTTTTTTTTTTACAAATAAAAAAAGAGCAGGAAGAGAACTTCATTTTTTTTTAGTTTAAATTGAAATAGCCAGTCCCTCTTGGGATTTAAGTTAACTAATGACTGTTAAATGAACTAATGATAGGCTAAATATATGGGCTTAACACCTTTTAAAATGGACAACTATAATTATTTTTAAATGTTTTTTTTTTTTTTTTTCATTTTGAACATTTCCATGGTAAACAAAATAAGCGTTTTTACAACCTTTATCTAACATTTTGCAGACACGTTTGTACTCAAAGCACCAGGTAAATAGGGATTTTTCTTTAGTTCTTTTTTTGTTGTTGTTACCAAGTAATTATGAAGGCAGTATTAGTCAAACAGATAAATAGAAGTAGTAGATATGCTGGAATTCAGTGTTCCCGCAGAAAAGCAAAACATTTGTTTATCACAAGATACAAATAAGTAGAACAGTTACAGGAAACTGAATCTTTTAAAGTTCAGTAGCCCCTACATTGAAGATCTAGGTATAACATAATACCATTTAAACTGTGCAAGTTTCTCTCTTCTCAATAACATGTCTACCGACCGTATCAAGAATTGAAAGTTAACAGGTCTGGGGAATTTGTATTCTGAATTCAACCAATCTTTTGCAAACAAAAAAGAAACTGGTGCGCTAGTGTATTTTTAACCCAAAAGTAAATATTTTGTGATAGCTGTGATAAATAGATATAATGATGTGTATAAATATGGACCTGGAATGGGTCTTAGAGGACTGCAAATGGTATAAAAAATTAGATTCAATACAATATAAAACAAAAATATATAAGTGACATGAACCAATAGGAGCAAATGAATGACCGTGACCCAATAGAAACTCTTCCTGCTTCGTGTTTCACCAATAGCGAAGCAGTGTGTAACATGTCTTACATGTTCTTACCAATAACATGAAATATGCTTCATTATATAAGCATACACAAAGCTTAACTGTAAGCTAATAATGCTATTATCAGTCCTCTTTAATACATAGATACTGACCTCAATATCTCTCAATTTTACAATGTCAGAAACAATAAATATCTGCACAATAGAGGTTTCTGTCATGTGAATAAGTCAACGAGATATGGACTAGTGAATACTTTTTTTAAATGAGTGATATTCTATCTTACTCGTTCATCAAGAGCAAGAGATACAAAATCTCCAAGTATAGTCGACTGTATAAAAAGTCAATTGAGTCATGATCAAAAGAACTGGAGCAGAAATGAATGTGAAAAAAATCTTCCGGTCCCAATGAGTCAATATGGTACTGTACATGTAGTCATATTAATCATAACAGTGATGACAAAACAAGCAGAAGATTCTGGGAGAGAAAACAGTAGCCTAAAGGTCAAAGTCACTAAAAGGTGACTAATAACAGTGACATGTTTAAGGGGTCAGTGCCCCACTGAACCAAAGTGTACTGATGGCAATGGCATGTTTTTATTTGTTTAATGCGTGTGAACATAATATGAGGCACGTATTGACAAGTAAACACAGTATTAGCATTTCAATGCTACATTTTTTCACAAATAAAGTAATGGCTGGCACTGAAAATGACAAGTACAGAGTAAATATCACCATAACATATCTACCAAAATTATAGATCAATAAGCTATGTTTTAGCCATCAACTCAACATGGTTCACACATTTTTCAATTTTGTCTACTTTTCTAAATAAAGTCTATCTAATAGGATTCAATGGAAAACCCTCCAGCTCCACCTTCTTTCCATTTGGGGAAAAAGAAGGTGGAAAAAAAGGGGGGGGGGGAGTTGAGGCTGACATACTCCAACCACTTTATATCTGTCAAGAACCTTCCATCTACCAGTAAGCCTCAGATTCCTACTTTACAGCAAATTCAGCTTTTGCCAAGTTCCCCTCAGCAATTCAATTGATACCCATTCGGGGTATTTAAAAGGAGCCATTAATTCCATAAAGACCGCATAAGAAAAATTATTCAGACATGGCTTCCACATAAGTGTACATTTCCCAGCTCTATTAGTGATATTAGAAACTGCATCAAATGTTTCAGTGCTCATCTTGTGAAAAAAAATAAATAGGATTCTAATTCAATATTTGGTGGGAAGGGCTTTAGCCAGTTTACCAATATTAGCTTATGAGCCACCAACGTGAACATCCTCACCAATCTGGGTAGGCTATCGGTCTGAGTCTTCCATGTAACCCAAAAACAATGCTTTGTAGACAGTGACATGTTTAAAGGGTTAGTCCCTCCTAGAACCAAATTGTACTAATGGCAGTGACATGTGTAGCCATGGCTGAGCCAGCTACCTTTCTCCTTTCCCTGTCTAGTCAAATCCAAACAGTGACAGGCTATCCTGTGGGGGTTTCCCCTACTCCTACAGCCTCTATGAGTGACAAAGTGGAGGTGACCTGGGAGTCTGCTTGTGTCCAATAAGGATGCAGATCTTGTTCCCTCCCTTTTTGCACCAAGGAGGAGGTGTCCTAAATTATAGAGCTGAACCCAGCTCTCAGTTCAGGCAGTTCCCTCTTCCCCTTCTAAGGCCTCGGACATGGTCAGCGCTTATGCGCTGACCCGTGCTAACCCGTGCTGCTGCTCGGCACTGAGCCCCTGCAGCCGCAATGAGAGCAGCTTTAGCAGGGGCTCGCGCACGCGTCCGCACGCTTGGGAAAGCGTGTCTCACGGAGGTTTCAGATTTTCCTGCTTGCTGGAGCGCTGGGCCGATCACGTGAGCGGTTCACCCAATGAGGGCAAACCAGCTCCGTGACGTCACTGACCCGCCCACGGACGGCGCACTGTGTAAGGCCAGGGAAAGCACCACTTTCCCTGAGCCTCAGCGCGCCTCCGCCCGCATAAAATCACTATGTCCCAGGCCTAAGGATGAGGATGTAAGTCAGGTCTCCTCCCGGCTGTGAGGCCTCATCATTACCAGCAGGCCTGTACCATCCAGGAGCCTGGAAGCTATCCTGACAACTGATTGCAATCGCTGTAAGAACATCATGCAGTGGCTGCAGAATAAAGAACATCCCTATTTATATATCTGGCTGAGTCGCAATCTATTGGACAGATGTATGGGGATAAAAGACTGTCATGGTGGGGATTGCCTTAATTTCTACTGCAGTCCACTAGGGCTGGAGGCGCTGGCACCAAGAAAGAACATCATGGATCACCATGAGCCTGTCCTGTTTCCCCATGTCATTGCAGAACACTCAGCATCTCCTGAGCCAAACAGGTACCGAGCACCACACAGGACTGTAGCCAGAGTAAATCTCCCAGAGGGGGGTGGGGGGGGAGGGGGAACAGCGCTACACATGTTTAAGGGGTTAGTCCCTCCTATGACCACAATGTACAGATGGCAGTAACATGTTTAAGGGGTCACATCTGGGTTATTGATGCCTTGTTACCAAAATCTGACACATAAGTATTTTTAAATAATGTTTTAAAGTGAGTTCGTAAACATTGTGAGTTGAGGCTTGGGAGTATTTAATTTCCCTTGGCAGCTCCATTTTGTCTGATGTCACTGCCTGTTTAACAAAAGATTGCACAGGCAACGCTTCTTGGTACAGAAAACACTTGATTGAAAAACACTCCTCCATCCATGAGTCCAGAAGAAATGCAATGTGTAATACATTTCCAGAAAAACAAAAGCCGCCAAATATTTGCTATTGCACAGTAAGATTAAGATTTAAGGACGCCAATTTGACTTAAATTAATTTTTAAATATTTTTTTTATAGCCAGTTACATGGGATTGTCCATTAAATTGCTGTGCCAAATTTGCATAAAATATATCATTATTATTCATTGGCACAGATTATACCAAATTAAAAGGCGGTGACTCAATGCATTGCAACTCCACCTGGCAGTGGAAAGGTTAAGTTGTTCTGATGTTCCATTTGCTATTAAGCAACACATTACTTACAGTATATCTGACGTATATTTGGCTGGCATCCTATCTTTACAAATGCTTTCCTTCCTAGGCTGGAGAATGAACTTCTTTCATCTTTATATTCATGTTCCATTTGTCCGCCCAAATCGGCATTTATCAGCCTATGAAGGACATTATTTACTTTTCTAAATGGAGTGTATATAATAGAGTTCAATAGTGAAGCGTTCAACTCCACCTCCTCTCTATTTTGAGAAAGACAAAGAATAAATACTGTAAATGAAAAAATAAAATAAATGTGGGGGGACCACTTTATGCCCATTTGAGACCTTCCAACGGCAAGAAAACCTCTGATTTCCTTATAGCAAATTCCGTTTTTGCCAGGATCCCCTCAATAATGCAACTGATACCCATTATGAGTATTTAAACAGTCATGACTTCCTTAAAGACTGCTGGAGATAGGCTGTTCAGATATGGTTTCCATTTGGGTATACATTTCCCAGCTATAGGACAAAGGAGAAAAAAACAGCGCAAAACTCTCATAGTGAAGCAAAGTTTGTAATAAGCATAGTTGTGAGTAAAAGGTAAGTACTGTACTGTGTGTACATCAAAGCAGCTCTTTAATGCATTTCATGTTACATAGACATGGGTTTACCACACTGGGGATCGACCACCATCAGCGCTGAGTCCTTTGCAGGATAAGGTAAGGGTAGCAGGTCTTTGCTGGGTAGTCGGCACCATCCAGGGAACACGATACTCAGACAGGCACAGGAGCGTCTCCTTGGTATAACTGTCAGCACACAGACCCCGTCGATGGAGAGACGCCGTTCGAAGTTGGAGTCCTGTACTCAGCATTGTCGCCAGCAGCGGCTAGTGACGTTACCACACAGCGTCACGAGTAATGACCGTATGATGTGTGCCAAAAAACTGCAGTAGCAGCTGCAAGCAAGCTCTCTCTTCCACTAAGTTGGAAACTATTGGTCACAGGTGGCTAACTGCATTGGCCACATATAATTTCAGTTTGAAGTATAGACCAGGAAAACAGAATATTGATGCTGATGCATTGTCGAGAATCCACCAGAATACCCAGGAACCTGATGGTCAGTGGGAGCAGATTATGGCCACAGGAGTACAGACTCTGTGTAAACAAATCGAGGCACCCAGATGTGTGATTTCTGCAAATATAAACCGTGTAGCAGATAGCTTGGGAATCCCCCACACCGCTATACCCACCGCATACACTTATCCGGCGGGAACTGACCATGACTGAACGGCCCAGACTAAATCGACAGGATTTGAAGGAACAACAGTGGACAGACCCAGGTATAGGTGAAGTGTGGTTAGCCCTGAATCAGAAGAAACATGCCTCGTCCATTAAGAAGGTGCATCCTGATGTTCACCTGTTAGTAAGACAGTAGGCTACTCTGGTAATGAAAAGTGAGGTGTTTTTCAGAGTTGCCAAGACACCTCAGCATTTAGTCCCCGAACAGTTGGTGCTCTCCCTAAAATACAATCAAAAAGTAATGAGCTCAAGTAATGGTTCATGATAACCAGGGTCACCAATAAAACTATGGGACTGATCCAAGTCCATTTCTACTGGCCTCATATGCCTAGAGACGTTGAAGAGCATTGAAAGAATTGTGGCCACTGTGTGACAAGGAAGACACTCCCTAAGAGGGCAGCCTCTCTATTGAGTATAACCACCAGTAGACCCCTGGCCTTATTGTACATGGAAAGAACACCAGCAATATCTCAGTGGTCGCAGACCATTTCACTAGTTATGCGCAAGACTTCCCCGACTAAGGACCAGCATGCAACTACAGTTGCCAAAGTGAGTTGGGAAAAGTACTTTGTGTACTACGGACTACCTGCCAGAATTCACTCTGACTAGGGAAGAGACTTTGAGCGTCGTCTTATTAAAGAGATCTTGCACTTATGCTGTATTATGGAGTCAACATGTAAATTACTTAGTACATGCATACAACTGTACTCACAATGACACCACAGGATATTCTCCGTACTTCCTGATGTTTGGAAGTGAGACTAGATTGCTGGTAGACCTGTCTTTCAGAGTTGCAGTTGATGGTACATCCCCTACTACATACATGCAGTATGCACAAAGGGTCAAGGAACAATTACACAAGGCGTATAAACTAGCTACGAACGCTGCCGACTCTACTAACAGATGAAACAAAGGGTGGTATGACCGACAAGTACAGGAACCTGGGCATACCTGAAAGACACAAAATAGCAGAATGGTGGAAATGGGAGCCCTATGTCATATTGGAGAAACTAAAGGGATTGCCAGTGTATAGAGTGAAACTAGAGAAAAGACCTGAATAAGCCAAAACCCTCCATAGGAATCATGTACTGCCAATAGGCCAGCTTGTAAGATGCCCCATAAGGGAGTAGGCCTCTATTCCAAATACAACAAGGTCCATCTCGAGAGTCTCGTGAGTAAATAATTCACAAGAGGAGACGGTAATGAATCCAAAGAGGATGATGGCTATGGGGTGGAAAGAATGTTAGACCACTTGTCCGATGTTATGGCGATACCAACCCTCCACGAGAGCCATTGTCAATATGACCAGCAAAGTCACCCGAGTTAGAATGAATATCAGCCCGGAACTGGGTCCTTCAGCAGAAGAATTTGTCCCCTTGAATCGCCCAGAGCATGAGGATATCATCTGGTTATTATACTGTCACCGTAGCCAATTGGCCATTACTGTTATTGTTTTTTCTATCTTTAGTGACACCAGCTGACCCATATACCTTATACCAGGAGTAACAACTAGATCTTTTTGACCATGGGTCTCTGGACCCAGATTAGACCTCACCTAATGAGACTTTAGATTATCCTAGCTATCATACTAGACATAATCTATCTGGAAAAAAAACTGTAGCATGCCTCCCTCCCTTTTTGATGATGTCACAGCTACCATAGCAACGCCAGTGCTTATAATCCTACCAGTAGCTCTTGAAACCTGCCCCCAATGAAGCCAGTTACGGTGAAACGTACGTAGGGTACGTCTGACATCACCGCCACGTAACGTCTGCTCATTGGAGAGGTGTGACCCTGTTTCCTGTCTGAGTGCTTTGCAGACTGTGTCCGTGGGCAGCAACAGCACTCAGACTTAAGGATATGCCTGTCCTTTATTTAGCCACCTAGAGTTTGTCTATTTTACCTCTCAACTATACCCAGCAATAGTGGGGCTACCTGAGGAATATATACATAGGGCAGCTCCCTTAGCCTTCAGGCAGCTATTACCTTAGCAGCGTGCAGATAGGGGGTCTCCTAGAGGACTCCTGCATACCTGAAGGGCTATCAGTATATGTGTCAGCTGGGATCAGTGATTAGCCATCACCTAGTGCTGTTCACTCTACCCAGATATGTGAAGGTATATGGTCTTATTAGCACCCCCGTGTCTGCCACAGTTTATCTTTTTCTCTGGCAGCACTTTGAGTGCATACTCCTACCAAACAACTATAACCACTAGTAGTTTGGTGGTAAGTTGTCCCTATACAGGGCTCCCCTTACGCGGTGGACTAATACTGTGCTAATTCAGGATACACCCTGTCTTTTCAGGACATTTAAGTGTTATACTATGTCTAGTAACAGTTATATATAAATGACTGCAATACTTGTACTTCAGTTACACCTACCCACACCTCTTCGGTTCTTTTAATTGTTTTTATCAGTTTTGCATCGTGTGTATGTGGTTTCCAAACAGTTTTATTTTAAGTTCACCTTAATAAAGATTATGTTGTAATTAGGGGATTCTTTTCTATCTTAGACTGTCAATTATCCCTATTCCCTGTGAGCACTACCCCACTCATGCTGTTTGGCCCACCTCTCCCTTTCCCTCTTATATGTTGAGCAGCGTACTCTTTGCGATATACATTAACGCAGCCTTTTTTGTATATACTAATCACTCCAAAAAAAGGAAAGGCATCACATGGTATATCTACCAGTCCGATTGGTTGGTGTACCATGTGATGGCTACCATTTTTATTTATTTGCTGAAGTGATGTCATCTTAGAAGGAAGTGAATACTACCTGATTGGCTGGCTTCCCTCCCTTTAAGATAACATCACATCCTTAAAAAAAATGGAAGCTGTCACATGGTACACCGAATAATCGGATTGGGGGTGTACCATTTGACTCTTGAATGTGACGTCACAGGCCTTATATAAGGCCTGTCCCGTCTGAGTCCAAGAAGCCGTCAGGGCAACATCTCGGCCGCTTTTGGATTAAAAAGAAGAGAAGACAGAAGAAGAGAAAGTAGGAAAGAAAAGAAGAAAAGAACTTACTGGAGATGTCTCTTCAATCAACAGAGGCACGTGGACTTCTTCGCCTCAGGCTGTTGATCATTGCATCGAGGGTCAAGAGTTGGTGCTGGAGTAGGACGAGGCTGAATCAAGCAAAGAAACACATTGATTGTATTTTTTTTAGGTTGCCCATTGACTGCCAATGTGTTTATCTATGCCCCTTTCAGGGAATATATAAGCACAGTGACAAGCAATGCCTTTTTTGGCAAATGTTTTTTTTTTTTTAATATCATTGTAATATATTGTGTTTTTTATGTGTTTTTTTAAAGTGAAACTTCCTTGCTGGCACCTAACAAAATTTCCCATGCAGTAAATTGCCTTCATGGTGACGGAAGTACAGTCACGGAAGTTACGTCACTGCTTGCAGAAGAGACCATCCGCGACGTCAGTGTTGGCAGCTCGGTGCAGGAGCCATTATCCCCTTACCCCATGCACCTGCACAGTAGCCACCGTCTTGGCGCCCCTGCGCAGTAGCCGCCGGCTCGGCGCGTCTGCACAGTAGGTGTCGGCTCGGTGCGCCTGAGCAGTAGGTGCCGGCTTGGCATGCCTGCACAGTAGGCGCCGGTTCGGCACGCATGTGCAGAACACACACACAGAGACACACACGCACAAACACACACAGACACACACAAGAGGAATTCACAGTTACTATAAATATAGAAGTGCAAATAGCTAAAACGGGTTCTAAGTCAAACTTTGCGTTTTGGCACTGAAATTGTGTTTCAATTTTTAACTAAAAACATCACCATCAACTAGAAAGCGCACTAAAGAAAAAATTCCCAATAAAATGGATGCCAGACAAGATGAGATATCTAGGAATATACATTACGAGACTATACGATGATATCTACAGAGCAAATTACCCGAATCTTATTAAAAACCTGAAAAAAGACCTGGAATCCTGGTCAAGATACAAGATATCTTGGACGGGTAAAATAATATCAGTGAAAATGAACCTATTACCTAGAATACTTTATCTATTCCAAGTGCTCCCAGTAACGGTTCCAGCCTATGTAATTAGAGATTTGGAAAAAGAGATAACAAAATTTATATGGAACGGTAGAAAACCTAGGATAAAGAAGAAACCGATCCCTCCCAGGCAAGAGGTGGCCTGGGCCAACCAGACCTAGCAAAGTACTATGAAGCGGCTAGACTAAGCCCACTAATCTATTGGTCCGCAGCCCCAGGGAAAAAGCCGTGGGTGGATATAGAGAGAGCGGAAGCAGGGACAAAGGAGTTAGCGTCTCTTCTATGGGTAAAAAGGGGGAACAGACAAATAGCCTATAGAGCCCATCCAGTCTTACTGCATTCCCTAAACATCTGGGATAAAAACTGCAAACTCAGGCAAATCTCCTCCATCCCCTCACCCCTAACACCCATTGGATCCAACCCCAAATTTACACCAGCTCACAACTCAAATATCTTTAAGCAATGGGACGAGAAAGGGCTCTCTAAGTTAGAAGACATGCAGCAAGGAGGAAAAGTTAAATCATTCATGGGAATAAGAGAGGAATATAATATCCCAACTACACAAATATTCCAATACATACAACTGGCCCACTATGTTTCCTCAATTCAACCAAGTGACACTTGGAACAGGCCACTCACCAACTTTGAGAGCCTATTCCAAAGAGGTCAATACAATAAAGGGACGATTGCCCAACTCTATCAGGTACTTTTAAAACAATATGATGACCAAACAAGCAAAAATATCCTAGACTGGGAACACGACATAGGAAACCCCCTAGAGGAAGAGGACTGGGCAGAAATCCACGAAAGGATAGCTAAAGCTTCCCGATGCTCCCTGATCAGGGAAACAAACCTGAAAGTCCTACACAGATGGTATTACACACCAGCTCGCCTCCATTCCTTTTTCCCGCTAACCTCCCCTATGTGCTGGTGCAATTGCGGTCAAATAGGCACATTTAAACATATATGGTGGTCCTGCCCCCAAATCATCCTATTCTGGGGAAGAATTAGACGCCTTAGAAGGGACAACAGGGGTAGAGCTAACATGGGACATAGAAACAGTGCTCCTACTAAAACCGACCGACGGACTTGAGAGAAAATTAGACTCTTTGATAACGCAGATCCTCTCCGCAGCCAAAACTCTAATCGCAAGACATTGGAAACAGAACGACCCCCCCCCCCCCCCGATCAATGAGGTATTGCACAAGATAAATTATATAATGACGAGGGAGAGACCTACAAGCCTAATACACGACAGATACAGCACCTTCTTGACAACATGGGACCCCTGGGAGATCTACATATGGAAGAACCCAATAGGAACCATAAAAGAGAAAGGAAACCAGAAACAACTACTAAAGGTTAGGTAGATCTAGACCTAGCATAGGATGCGACAAGTATCATGGAATGTTTGCTTCTTGCATGAAGCCAGTGATGGATGTTACCCCATCGCCCTACCCCCCCCCACCCCATAACCCTTTTATTTTCTGTAGCCCCCTCCCCCCCATTCCCTTCCCCCCTTTTTATGTTACCATGTTTCCTGAAAAATAAAAAATATATACGTTAAAAAAAAAAATCACCACCATCACTAATACAATTTCTGTGACAAAACTGTGACAAAAGACAAAGAAGTTTCACTTAAAGCAGAAGTCCAAGTTGCCATTTAAATTATAATTTTTTTCCATTCAATATGTGCATCAATACAATCTGCACACTGACACGTGATTAGCCAAGTTGCCGTTCGATCCGTTCGCCTGTAATCGATCACCGAATCAGGGGTTATTACATTCATTCACTGTTAGGGCTGCACAAGAGTTCCCAAGATGCAAAGTTCTGTGTGGAAGATCATGTGACCAGGCAGACACTAGATACAATTGGTGCACTGCTAGAGAGAGGGCAGGGCTCAAGAGCCAGAGCCTGTCTCAGAAGAGAAAGGGGGTAATAACTTTGTAAATGGTTTCTATAGAAACAAAAATGCTTGCTACATTAGGATACATTTTAAATGTCTTTAAAAATTGTTTTACACACACAGCAGTGCGATGTTACATTTTCTTAACGCACTATATAAAAATTGTGATTTTTCTTAGTGAATACAGGCATACCCCGCATTAACGTACGCAATGGGACCGGAGCATGTATGTAAAGTGAAAATGTAGTTAAAGTGAAGCTCTACCTTTTTCCCACTTATCGATGCATGTACTGTACTGCAATCGTCATATACATGCATAACTGATGTAAATAACACATTTGTAACAGGCTCTATAGTCTCCCCGCTTGCGCACAGCTTCGGTGCAGGTACACTGGCGACACACTTTATTCGAGCTTGGCTAGTCCCACGAATTCGGGTATACCCGGGTGTATTGAGGTTTGTGACTGTTTTCTGCCCGAGTGCATTGAGGTATTTTCCAAGCAGGGATTGAAGCATTTTATTCCCGCTGGCTGCAATACTGCACAGTATATATATATATATATATATATATATATACTGCAGTACAATTCATGAATTTATGCCATCTGGTAGACACGCGAAGCATTGCAGCCTATTAAATGCTAATCATTATCATTTAACAGATCAGCCGCCCGTCAGCCAGGCATGAACCCAGGCTGGGAAGGCAAACGCAACGGGGCTTGTCAGAGGTGAGGAGCGGCGCATTCCAGGTATCTGCCAGGTACATACTGGGTATTTGCTCGAATAAAGTGTGTCGGTGCAGTAGGGAGCCGGTATTGCTGTTCAGGACGTGCTGACAGGCGCATGCGCGAGCTGCCGTTTGCTTATTGGGTCATATGTCCTTACTCGCGAGTGTACTTAAAGTGAGTGTACTTAAACCGGGGTATGCCTGTACCGTTTTGACACACATTTCTTAGTGTGGTAAGAAAATGCAAACCCACTCGGCAATGCACTGAATTTATCGGTTTAGTGAATAGGCCCCTAAACGCCTGCCTCTTCTTTTCCATTTCTCTCCTCACTATTTATTTAGCCACATCGGTTAAACTTGATTTTTTTATAGTTATTACCCAAGGGTATACACTGGAAGTGTGCTTTTTTAACAATGATTTAAGGACTGTCCATTTATCTTCCACATCTTTTCCAGCAAAAACATCATCCCAATTTATTCCTTGTAGATTATTGCTCAGTTTATTAAAATGTATCGTTCTAAAATGTAAAGTCTTTGTTGAACCCATGTTCAACCAATGGTTTTTGATAATTTATTTCAAATGAGAACATGTTATGATCCAGACTTGAATATTTGTTATTACTTCTGCATTATTTGATATTACCAAATCCAGTACTGCCCCTCTCCTGGTTTGTTTTCCTCGATAATTTGGGTCATGTAATTGTCTTTAAAGCTGCAGTTCAGTCTTTTTTTTTAAATTTATTTATTTTTTTACTTCAATAGTTTCATGTGTGCAATCTCTAATTACCTAAAGAACTGTACAGCTGCCAGTCAATTCGTTCTCCATGTATTGATAGGCGAAATTTGGTGACATAATTAGTGAAGGGATCTATTTATATTCTGCTTGTCTGTCAGTGGAAGCTCATGAATATTCATGAGCAATCCTGCATTGACATGTGCTAGAGGGAGGGCAGGGCTGACAAAGGGGTGTGCCAGGGCTTGTGACAGGACATGAAGGGGCAGTGCCTTAGCAAATGGCTGTTAAAATAGAATACAAGAAAATTGGTCTTTAAAAGTTGTTTTTTTAAAAACAGAAAATGCTAAAAGTATTTTTTCTTACTACAGAACTGATTTATTAAAAAAAACACACATGCAGGATATTGACTGAACTGCAGCTTTAAGTATCCTCAAAAACCTGTATTGCACCATTACCAAAAGTATCTAATGTACCAAGTATCATATGTATTATATGTAACCTGTGATTGTAACTACCTCAATGAAATGCTATGTCTCAGTGAAATGCCCCGAATAAAAAAGAATTTATATTAAAAAAAAAAACAAAAAAAAACTGTTTCCATTCATTATAATGCTAACCTCATTGCTCCAGTCTATGTCTGGTTAATTATAAGTGGGCCCCATATAAAACATGGTCGTTGAACTTGGGAGTGACACTGGCATATAACTGTACAGTCTTATATTGTAGTGTGACTTGATGTATGATCCTCCCCTAGAGGGTCACATGGATTGGTTGATACCTGTGTTACAGGAGTTTTATAAATATGTTCTTGTTATTCAAAGCCCTTTGTTGTGTCCTATTGTTTGACATCCAGCCACGCACCCAGCTAGTGGGATAGCATCGGTCATAACAGGGTGTAGGACTTGGGCCCCCAATTTTGCATACAGAAGTCAGTCTATGGGAAATAAAGAGGGGTTACACTTATATTTAGTTTTAAGTTGGTCAAATGTAGGAAAAATCTGTGTCTTTTATGAAACAGTCCCCCACAGTATGAATACCCCTTTGGGTCCAGATGTCAAAAACTGATGGTTCTGTTCCTGCGGTGAGATTACCCACTATAGGGAGGTGTTTGGAAATGGCAGATGGAGGATTAAACATTTTCCTCAATTTTTCGAGACCTAGATTGGGTCTCTAAACAGCACACTATCCCCCTCAGCACGTGACGGACCAGAGGATGCAGCAAATGGAAAAAGGCCTGATCAGCTTGCTACAAATTGACCAACTCTGATTTGACCGTGACATGTTTAAGGGGTCAGTCCCATCTAGGAATAAACTGTACTAAAGGCAGGGAAATATTTAAAGGGTCACAACTGGGTTATTGATGCCTTTGTTACCAAACCCCAACACCTAGAGGTATTTTAAAATCATTACATTCGTTTGTAAACTATGTGAGCTGAGATCTGGGACGGTTTGATTTCCTCTGGTTTCTCCCTTTTGTCTGATATCACCGTGTATTCAACAGGAGTTTGCACAGGAAGAGCCCCCTCTCTAGCTTTCTCCTTATCTTTATTGGCTCCCTGATAAGCACAGGGTGGGCTGAGGGTAAAAAACACTTGAGTGATAAATACTTCCCCATTCAAAGGCTGTGAAGAAATGCAATTTGTAATTAATTCCCAGAGAAACAAAAGCAGCCACATATTTACTTTTAGAATTATGGCAATTGTAGCAACGAAGGAGATATCAAAACATTATTTAGATATGTCTACATCTGTTGAGTGTTTTGTACTGTATTTTTTATGTTATTGGTACAGAATGCTGTGGAAAGAGAAAGGAGGATTTTCTTAAAAAGATCAGGAAACTAAATTTGTTAATAAAAAAAAATATATGGGGTGGTGTAAGAGACACGCAGAGGTATGACCAGGGAGACATATTTGGGAAAACTAAACCATGGCTTTTATTCAGCCCGTAGCTTTAAGCAATACATTTTAAGGAAGTACACAAATAAATATCCTATCCCTTTGTAAGGGCTAACTCACTTTCCCAGTCCCTATCTGAGGCCTCTTTCCAACCTATGACCCAAAAGTCCAAAGAGGTACCTGTAAGCATGGGGCTCTTTATGTCAGTCTCTGGGTATGGGTTTGTGTCTGTTAAGGGTTCCAGGATCTGCTGTGCCCTGGAATAGAGGTCTGGTTCCTAGTATCTTGCAGGCAGTACAGTCCTTCTGTGCTAAAGACAATGGTTCCGTGAGTCTCTTTCTGGCAACACAGTCCCGCTGTGCTCAACAGCTCTCCTGCAGTTTAAGCAGGAGTCTTTTCTACCTGTCTGATGAGCCAGGTGGAGACTGGTTAATTGTTTCTAGCGGCAATTAACCCTCTCCCTGCAATATTCCTCAGACCAATAAAGGCTTTCTATTGAAGCCCCTGTTAGACAGGGGTTGAGGCTCTGTTACAGGTGGTTATATGGATCAGTAGGAGGAGTTATTGGGGGCAGTTGTATAGAGCAATAGGAGGAGTTATAGAGAGAAGGAATATGGAGCAATAGGAGGAGGAATAGGGACGGGAGCAGTTATATATGGAGCAATAGGAAGAGTTATAGGGAGTGCTACAGTACAGGTAAGGCTAAGGCCCCGGTAACTCAGCTGCAACGCGCGCCCGCGAGATTGGCGGCGCGTGCAGCCGATTACCTGGTCTGCAGGGAGCTGCAGGAAGAGAGACCGGGGGGGCGTGGCGGGGGAGTGACGGGGGCGCGGCCATGGCGTCACCCGGCAGGTTCGCCCTCATTGGCTGAACCGCCGGGGGGGCGTGCCGTATCGCTCGACGCGAATCCTGCTCTCAATTCTATTGAGAGCAGGAGCAGCTCGCGCCTCAGCGCTGCGGCCCCCCCTCGCAGCGGGCCCGGCGCCATTGAGGGGAGGGCTCTCGTCCCTGCAGTGTCCGCCACAGCGGATGCTGTAGTAGGCAGCGGGGTCAAGGCCTAACAGTTATATGGAGCATTAGGAGGAGTTATAGGGAGGGCTTATATGGAGCAATAGAAGGAGTTATAAGGAATGGTTATTTGGAGCAAGGGAGGAAATTATAGGGAGCGGTTATATGGAGCAATAGAAGTTATAAGGATAAATTATGTGGAGCAATAGGAGGAGTTATAGAAAATGGTTATTGGGAGCCAGGGGGAAAATGATATGGAGCGTATATATGGGACAATAGGAGGAGTTATAGGGAAAGGTGGGAAAGGGCAATAGGAGGCGTTAGGTAGAGTTATTAGGAATGGCTATTTACACCCCCCTCCTCCTCCTGAACCACAGCATCAAATTAGACGCCGTGTGACGTCACGTTGGTGACGTCTGTGGCATCATTTGACACTATAGTTCAGAAGGAGGGAGGCAGGTAAGGAAGCGGCCGCAACAGCTAAGTGACTTCCATCAGGCCCAATAGGCCCGAGAGCACGGCAAAAGTATATGGGGGCGGACAATTTTGTCACCCAAAAATTTTGCCGCACTGGGCCCGGACCTAATGGGAAATCCGCCACTGGTTATTTAGAACAATAAGAGGAATTATAAGCAGTGGTTACATTCAGTATTAAAAAAACATACATTAAATTGACTGCCATAACTACACCTCAGAGCTGTCTGAATGAGCTCTCTGAAGAACATGTGTATGGTTTTTGGAATTTAAAGTAAATATTACACAATTTGAGAGTCGCTTATGTAATTCACCATTTCACTGTTGCCGCAGCAGCATAACATTCCCATGGTAACTCGCACTTGTGTTGGTTTCTAGCTCATAAGAAAGTGAGCGGAAATATTTTCTGAGTATTTGAACTTTACGCTTTTGCAATAACTCCTTCACTGCCAGAGGGCTGCAGCGTATTGCTCTGCATGTTATTACATTGCAATGCGTTGCGAGACCCTCTGGCAGCGAAGGGGTTACAATTTCTGCTCGCAAAATATTTTCCCTGTCTGATTCCTCTGGTTTATACATTTAGGGGTTAATGGTGCCTTCTGATATTTCTAGCTGCTAACCACTAATGCTACCACCTGATGCTCTTTAACCACTCCACAAATTGACGAACAGTAATATACACATAGATATACATATACACACACATTGATATGCACACACAAAATGATATATATTCATACACACTGATGCATACAAAAAAAACCTGATACACACACACACACTGATATACATAACCACTGATACACATTCATACACACACAGATAAACATACACATACAAACGCATGCAAAGATACACTGATACACAGACACATTGATACACATACAGACACACATTTAACACAATAATGCACACAGACGCTAATATATACAATGATATACACAACTTTGCACACTCACACATATACAAAAATACACACAGACTCACACATTTTTATATCCTGTTTTGAACAAAGGCTATCTATGCCACTGATTGTTCTACACCTAAAAATAAGTACTGTAGTTCCTCCATTAGTGTTGGGATAGAAGAGCGTCCAAGCAAATGAAAAACCTACTAAGAAGGTATATAAAATATATCATTCACAAGTTTTTAATCTGTCTGTCACGTTCTCCCTCCTACACCCTTTGTGCTCCCCGCCTTATACATCAATAGAAAGATGTTCATGAGGACGTTCCAGGAAAATTGTCAATATTTTACATTTCCTAAATTCTCAGCTTGAAAGTGTGAGAGAGACAGAGACAGAGAGAAAGAGAGAGAGAGAGAGATACAGAGGTATCGTTACCGTGATAGCCATATATATAGTAATATGTCAGGAGTAAATCACCGGAGTGATCCAATACCAGTACAGCGCAGCAACTGAAAAAGGGGTCATTTATTGGTCCATAAAGCAGACAAAAAGCCAGACGGTTCTGTCCCAGGGGGAACTTTCTCACGGGTAACATTACCACTAAGAACCACACAATTTATATATAAAAGGCACAAAAATAAAAACAGTGGGAGAAGTCAGTGTTGCTGAGCAACACCAAGTGGGTGACATTCAAAGTGAAAGGTAGTGAGGGGTGTATGGGGGACGGACAGTGTCTTAGCGGCAGAATTAGCTAATGTCAAGAAAGTGAGTTAAAATGTATAATAAAAAATGGAGACAATTAAGCTCACTTTCTAGACAATACCCAGTTCTGCTGCTAAGACCCTGTCCATCCCCCATACACCCCTCGCTACCTTTCCCTTTGAATGTCATCCACTTGGTGTTGCTCAACAATACTGACTCCTCCTCTAATTATGGACATTCCATAGTTTTTCCATGATAACCTTCTTGAATTAAACCCAGTCTTTTCTTAAATATCCAATAGAGTTTATATTAACCAATTCCATGTATTTGAAACAAAATGATGTATGAATTACATTGGTGAGAGCACACGTGCATGCCCGATCCCCTCTCCCTCTTGCCAGCGCCTGCCCAATCCTAAATGTCAAGAATAAAGAACCGCCACTTACCTCCCCTGTTCCAATATCGAGAGCGTATGGGCTGGCGGCTCGGTGCGGTGGGACAGGCGGAGCGGGGAGAGCGCGTGTGCTGTGAGGGAGAAGGCATTGCAGACGTGCCTTCGACTGCGGCCAGGCTGGGAGCTGCTGCGTGAGCGCCGTGACGTCATGTAATTGTGTATCAGAATGAAATCAATACTGGACACAATGAATTGCCTCTGAGAATCTGGAAGTGCTCCATCAGTATCCAAGTGATGTTTAATAGCCGATACCCATCTAGAAAGAGAGCATGGAGCTTTAGGCAAAGAGCGGCATGACTGCAAGGCCCAGGCTCACCCCCATCCCCCACCCTTTCCTCCTGCCTCCTCCCTCCTCTCTTGTTCAATGGTGACACTCTGGAGGGGGACAGCTGGAGGAGTTAAAGGTAGGAATTGAGGGTTAGAAGATTATGCTGTACCCCTCACTGTGTTTTCTCAGTGTCTGTCCTGGGCGCAGAAGCTCTGCTACCAGCTCCAGGCTGGGGTCTGGTCCTGGGCCGTGGTGCCAGCTGTCCTGCGATTTGGGTAGAGAGGGGTGGAAGCGTGGCTCTGTAGGAACTATCCAGGTGTGTAGCATGCATGCTTAGTTAATCAGGTGAGTAGTAAGGTGGAGGGCATTGACATTAAGCTCCTGTTCGCCCCCCCCCCCCTTGATAGCCCTTGCGCACCCCCCCTTACCCCCTTATTATGGACTTACTGCTTACTTTTTCTTTCCTGCCTGGAGAAGGTGCCAAGCGGTGTGGCAGTGATGAGGTGAGTGGTGCTAGTGATCCAGAGGGGACCGTGAGTAGCCCACGTCACTTACCTGTGAGTGGAGCACTCTGGCAGGGTTAGCAACCACCTATTGCTGTATTTGAATAAAAGCCGCGGCCATTCTACCTCCAAACCTTTGTGTTTGCTTAATTTGCGGGATGCTGCGACGGGTGAGGGGGGGTTGGGCGAGCAGCATTGCCGGCTCTGAGGTCATGATCTATGCATGTATACAAAGACGTGGCATGCAGGCTTACAAATGCTTTGGCCAAAGGGTTTTACAAAATACCCTTTTTCATGAGAATATTATTTTATCTTAGCCTAATTGGTAGGAGCGCAGGAATCGTTCTTTTTGTTTTTCTATATGTAAGGCCTATCTTTTTACCTGCAGCAAACTTCTATAGGGAGGAGCGCGGTATTATGTAGTTTGTATACAAAGATGCAACATCTTAGGATACCCAAATGAATGTATCTTTCCATTTAATCCCCGAGATGGAGTCGATCACGAGCAGCGTGTCCCTCAGGTAAGACCTGAGTTGAACCTCATAAGGTTGGAGAAAGTGATCCACATATTGGGACAAGCTGAACATCATCGACCCCACCCCGGAGATAATGGGTCGACCAGGAGCAACTGTCAGATTTGTATGAACTTTAGGTAAATGGTATAGAATCGGCACCCTGGGATGTTCGATGTCCAAAAATGTATATTCAATTTTCGAGATGATATTCAATTCCAAAGCATCCTGTAGATGATTCTCAAAAAAAAAGTATTTGATAATCTTTTGTGGGATCATGGGCAAGTTTAAGATAAGAATTAACATCAGTTATAAGTCTGTAGGCCTCTTTACGATAGTTATACTTGTCCTGAGGAACAATGCCACCATCTCTCATCGGCCTGTCTAATGATCTGGTCATTGTTTTTGCATTCATCCAAGGCTTTTCTATTACCACAGGCAGGAAAGGTTTTGTTTATATTGACAACATACCCAGTAATACACACCAGAGTATGGTACAATAATATTTACTGGACATGTACTTATAACACAGAGAATGCAATATAACCCATGGAGTATCTCCACAGTACTTGGGTGCAGGGGCACCAGTGTCCTAGTGTCCAGCCCACAATTGTCACTCCCACCCCAAGTGTGTGTGACAGCGCTGCCCACAGTAGGTGTGTTATCTTGGTGCACTTGTTGGAGTGTGATACCTGCCAGGTTCTGCAGCACCCGGTAGCACCACCTGATGAAAGGGGCCCGTCTGGCCGCCTCTACGTGGGGTGGACTCCCGCTGGCGTGTCCCACCGTGAAGAGTCTCTGTGTCTCGCGACGGTGGTCTGGTTCCAGACCACAGGCCGCAAGGCTCTGGACAGCGTCGGCTGCGTCCCTGACACAGTGCAGTATGGTAATCTCACTATAGACAGCTACTGAAGAAAGTGTCCCTGACTGTGAGCCTTCCCTGCAGCAGCCACAACCTAAGGTGAGTCGGGGCCTAGCTGGGTCCTATAAGGGGGTCTCTGGCCTAGTTCAGGGGCCACTGGCACCCTGAACACACCCTCACCCTTCTGTGTCCCAGCTCCGACTGGCGTGGCTCTAGATTCGCGCCAAACCTAACCCCTAGCTGGCCGTGATTCTGGCAGCCCTATTGGCTGTTCGCGCCCATGTGATCGCAACTCCTGAGGCTGCTGGGGGTTGTAGTCCCTCGCGGAGCCTATTACCTCTAAAAGGCGCCTGTGCATGCGCAATGCCCTGTAATGGCCGCCGCAAATCTGATACCACCTGCGCATGCGCGAGACGTCACTGCGCATGTGCAGCAAACAGCAAGACACCCTTCGAAGGTAGCCGCCGCGGACCTTCCGGCGACCCGGTCGCCTCTCTATCTGCTGCATCGCTCCCGCAACTTCCCCCACCTACGCTATCACTCGCCCCAGCCTCCACCGCACCGCAAGGCAAGGGGCCAAGGGGCCAAGGGGGGGGGGGGGACCAGGCTACACTTGTATGTATACATGTCTTTATTTATATAGCGCCATTAATGTACATATCACTTCACAGTAGTAATACACGTGACAATCATATAAATAACTTGTAAAGCTTGCCCTAAAATTTAAATTGTTATCCAAATAAGAAACGTATCTGCAGTACTCATTTGTTCTGCATTATTGCAACTGCCTTAACATGGCAACTTCAATTTAATTCACAGATAACATTTGGAATTTTCCTAAAAATTAAAAAAAAAGTGTAACCCGAAACTACCATAATTCCACTGGGGCTCTCCCTAGGTCCCACTCCCACGCATTATGTGTGGCAGCGGCAGAGCTCATAGATACACTCTGAATGCTCCCCTCTCCTACGATAGACCAACCCCTCGGCATGTGATTGGCGAATGCACGAGATGCCCTCCCCTGATTGGTGGGCGGGGCTGCTCGTCCAGTGGCTGTGCATGCAGGCTGGTAGTGCTGTGCTAAGCCGGTCAGGCTGCGGCTGCAGGTAAGAGTCTGCTCTATGACTATTAGGAGTGGGGGGCCTTAAGGGAGGTTTTCAGCATTTCTGCATGATGAACTTGGGATTTCTGATCGTACCCCCCTTATTCACTCTCTTTTCCTTTATAGTGGGGGCCGTGATGAGCCCCTAGATGAACCCTCTGTTTACTGACACTTTAGATCCCTCCTCTTACTCCCTATTTAGATACTCCATGCGACAAGCTCTAAGTGACCACCTCTTACGGGGATCCCAGGCTTTAAAAAGATTCCAGTGATCACCTTTATGTTTTAATGTCCCCCCATTGTATCCCCTCTATAGAGAGCCTCTCTAAGCCCCCCCCTTCATTTAACTCATTTAAGCTTTCATTAGGTCACTTTGGTCCTACATACAATTGAGCATTTAGCCCATTAAACACATCACTGCCATTTAGGTTACTGTAGTCCTACTTGGGACTGACCCATTAACCATGTCACTGTCATTCGGTCACTTAGCTCCTATGTGGGACTGACCCATTAACCATGTCACTGTCATTCGGTCACTTAGCTCCTATGTGGGACTGACCCATTAACCATGTCACTGTCATTCGGTCACTTAGCTCCTATGTGGGACTGACCCATTACATTCGGTCACTTAGCTCCTATGTGGGACTGACCCATTAACCATGTCACTGTCATTCGGTCACTTAGCTCCTATGTGGGACTGACTATCTATCTCAGGAATTCTTCATAATTTGGACTGCCACACTGCAGATTTTCACATGTTTTTTTACCAGCCGGAAACCTGTAAATTGATACCCGCTGAGTCTTAAACATTCATGCTTGTGGAATTCAAAAACATTTGGACTAGACACAAGGAAACCCTATATAGACAAGTGTGTTTTTTTTTTTTTTTTTTATCTTTGACCTTTATTTTACCTGTAAACTTGCATCTGCATTGTAGCCGGTTTTTAACATGACAGTACAGACAGCCAGGAGTCAAATTCAATTTGGTAAACCCAAAAGGAGAAGACTGGTTTGTGTGTGTAGAGTTTGTATGTATATATGTATATCTTTATATAATGCCCACAGCTGTACTCTGAGCTTTACAGAAGACAATATAGGGAATCATAATACAATAAGTGTAACAAACAAAATGGGAAAAGAAATCCCTGCCCTGGAGAGCTTACAATCTAAGTGGTATGTTGGGAGACTTAGGGATTTTATATACTGTGCGCGGCCGTGTGTGCACGGGTGCCTGTGCGAAGGCGCGTGCACGTGCCGTACACGTTTTGTGTGTATACTGTACGCGAGTGAGGTAGTGTGTGTGTGTGTTTAAATACGGTTTTAAATAAATAAATGAATCCTTTAATTTTTTTTAATAATATTGTATACACACACACACACCTTCAAAGGCGTTAGCGGCGCAAATTCTTTCTTTTTCTCATCTCCCCCCTCCCCCCCCGTCGGCCGGTTCCACGCTCCCTGCCGTGCGCGTCCGGAACCATTATAGAATGGCTGACTAACCTCAGCTAACTAAAACTGCCGCGCGCACGCACTATAGAACCGGCCTTACAGAGACAGCTGGTGAGGGAATAAGTTCGGTAGGTGGCAGTGCTTGGCCACAATGGTTGGTAGGAGCCACTGTGGGTTTGGGGCAGTAACCATTTGTCTGAGCTCATCAAATGCTTCATTTAAGAGGTGAGTTTTTAAGGTTTGACTTAAAGGTTGGGAGAGAAGGTGCTTGGCGAACAGTATACCTAGTGTGAGGGAGTTCCACAGGTAAGGGGCAATGTAGGGGAAAAGTTTTAAGGCGAGAGAGAGCAGTAGAGGTGGAAAGGAGACAGTTATGGGTAGAGCACAGGAGATGAGCAAGGTCATAGCTAGAGATCAAAGCAGATATGTAGGGAGGAACGGATGAGGGGAGAGTTTTAAAGGTAAGGCTGCGGCCCCGCTGGCGGTGACCGCGCTCATGCTTGAGTGGTGACATCACCAGCTCTCCAAGCACGAGCGCCGGGTGTCCTGGCTATTCTGCAAGCGCGCGCATGGGGCTTGTTGAGCGCGCTTCAGACTCTCTCTTTTTTTTTTTTTTTTTGTCTCCCCAAGCGCTAAGCTTGGGAGAGCGTGCACGCACCGCGGGGACGGGACAATTTTAAATTGCAGAAACTAAACTCGGCAAGCGCCGCACACTCAGCGTTAGCGTGACCGCAGCCTCAGGAGCAAAGAAGGGTGGGTAGCTGTGTTGGTCCTTTCTTCCATAGTAGTAAGCTTTCGAACCTCTCAGGGTCCTTTAGCAAGAGGTTTGAAAGCCTGTAACATACGGTATCAACTACTTGTTGATCCAATAAAAGGTATCATACCACCTTCTCTCTCCCTCCTTTGCTACTTAAAGGTAAGGAGGAAAAATTTGTAGATCCGAAACTTGATGGGAAGCCAGGAGAGGGATATGATCTTTGTGCATATAATATATAGGTGTGCAAATGTGTGTATTCATACTCTCCCCCCTACATATTAGCTTTGATCTCTCGCTATGCCCCTGCTCGTCTCCTGCTCTTTACCCATGACTATTCTTTATTTTATTTATTTTTTATTTATTTTTTCCCACTCCTTTCACCTCTACTGCTTTCTCTCGCCTTAAACTTTTTCCCTCATCGCTCCTTACCTGTGGAACGCCCTCCCACTCAGTATGCTCCAAGCCCCTTCGCTGCCCACCTTTATGTCAAACAGTCTCTCCTACCAACCATTGTGACCAAACACAGCCATCTACTTTTTAATTACTCCCTCACCTGCTGGCCATATAATTCTCCCAACATACCACTTAGATTGGAAACTCTCTGTGGAAGGGATTTCCGTTCCTATTGTCTGATTTTGTTTGTTGCAGTTATTGTATTATAATTCCCTGCACAGGTGGTCCTCACTTATCCGCCGGAATCCGTCCCGCAAACTGCCGTCAAATAACGGACCGGCAGATTGTGGGGCCATGTTAATCAGCATCGGATAAGCAATTCTGACATCGGATAATGCGTACGGAAAAAACGGACCGTCGGATACTGAGGACCACCTATATTTTCTCTTTTGTAAAGCACGGAGAGCAGTGTGGTCGCTATATAAATAAAGATATATAATTTTTTTATTTTGTGTGCGCGTTTTAGTATTTGTATCTTTTGTAAATATATATCTATATCTCTATCAGAAATAGCTGTCTGTGGGTAGGTTTTCAGGCTATGCATCTTAAACCAGGCTGATTTGAAAAGCTGTGCAATGCAGCAAGCATAAGCTTATAGGTGTCCAAGTCAAAATGGATTTGAAGCAAAAGGTGGCACTGTGTGGTCATTTGCATGTAATTTCCCAGAATCCCTTGCTGCTGTGGAAGCACTGTATGCTGGGTGATGGTGAAATGCAGGGTTGCAGATCTGTCTAAGGTTGGTCTTATAGTGCTGGTGACAGCGACGCGATGTTGCGGCAAAACAAATGCATTGCCGCCGTCGCGTGCGCTTATAGTAAGCGCGGAGCGGCGGATTGGTCGCGATCGCTGGAAGTCATCTCTATTTGATTTTCCAGCGACCGTCGCCTAACCGGCGCGTCGCCGTCACTATAAGCGTAGCCTAAGACATGCAAATGAGCACACACTAATATTTTGTGTGTGTGCGCACACTATTAAGTGCAGCTGCCAACACACTAACATGGCTAAAATGTGAACTAGAAGCTAAGGTTTCCTGCCGTGATTCACATGGCAGATATCTGTGTTTTTGGCACATCTCTAGGTTGCTGTTTTGCTCTTGGCCTCTTCTGTTTTGTTGCTATCGCAATAAATGTTCTCAGACGATTGTTTTACAAATTAGATAACATTTGTGGGGGCCGCACGGTTCTCTTAATGCAATGTTATATCCAGCAACCAGTACAGTGTAATGCGCCTGCCAATTCCTTTGGAACAGAGGTGAAAAATTCCGATTATTTTTGGAGTGCTTTTTAAAAATGGAGGCTCATGTTTGATGCGGGGTTCACCGGGAAAGTGAAAATAATAAAGAGAACGCTGTGAGCCATGAAAGGCCCAGGCAAATTGTTATTTTTGGTTCTTTTTTTTTGTAAAGTAATTATGAAGCTGTCATTGGCCAGACAGATAAACCGAAGTATCTGGGATATGCTGGAATTTTGTGTTCCCGGAGCATTTGCCCAGTCTGCCCCCAACCAACCATCCCCCCTTCCCCAATATCAATAGTAGACCTCTACACCCTTTAATTGCTGCAGCCATATAACTGATATTACTAGAACAGTCTGAGGCTGTGGGGTATTTGCCTACATATTTCATGAAAAGAAAGACACTTTTTAGGAATCTGTTCAATATACATATTCGAATAAGTCAGGGGCGGTTTTGGCTTTGCATCCAGTTTTGCAGTGTAGGGGTTAAAAATAGGGGTGATCATAACATTTAATGGGGGAAAACTAGGGTGTGTGAAAGGGGGATGCTGAATTTTAAAGGGGCGGTCCCTTTAAAATTTACAGAGCCAGATAGTGGTGTTCCTAATGAATTACATAGGTAGAAGCTCTCGGTCTATAAATTCATCATCAGGATTTCAGATTTTAATATTGGGGGGGCGGGGATACTATTGAAGTTTATAGGAGCGACTGCTTTGTGTAAGGGGATGATTCTTACTTTCAGAAGGGAAATCCCATTGAAGTTTATAGGGGACAGCTGAAGTGAGTAATCGGGAGATCCTAGCTTTTGAAAGGGTAATCTCATTGTTATAGGGATAAGAGATGTTTGTAAGAGGTGGATCCTTAATATGAAGAGGGTGACCCAATTAAAATCTTGTGTGTGTGTGTGTGTTCTGATTTTTGAATGGGTGATCCCATTAAACTCTGCAGAAGCAGATAAAATATGTAACAATGTGATCAAGAAGTTAACCCCATTGAGTTATACAGGGTTTCAAATAGGATTAATATAAGGTGTAGGCAGTTTATTACAACTCCAATATATATCACTAATCAGAAATTCAAAGAAGTCCTGGTCATTGACCCTATAAGAGTGTTGTGTGTGGGATTCCCAGTCTCCCTCCTTGTATTGTAGGCTCCAGGCCGTGCAGACACTGCCTAATTTAACCACTTTATATACTCTGAAGTTTCCAGTCCCAGAGTTTTCCCGTATTTCGCTCTTTCCAAAGGAAGCTGTCTAGCCTCACTGAAAATTCCCCTGTGATTTTGAAGAAGTAACAGGCATTCAACGGATTGTGAAGCAAAAGGGTAAACGGTTCAGTGCCCCCCAATAATGACGTATTTAGAAAATGAGCCCCGTGTGATGCCCTAGACGAGATTACCAACCTTAATGTTGTTGGGTATTTTTTGTTTTTTTTCCCTAGCTATTTTCATTTTATTTGTGTTTAGGAATGCCGAAAGATGCAATGTCCACATGGCAGCTCCTGCTGTTTATTCACACTTTTCACACGCCTATGCAGCACAGAGCTGTTTTTGTTGCAGACTACAAAGGGCCTGATCAGAAAAATATCTTCTCTTAATCGTGTTCTTTGAAGTCTAGTAATGTCACTACGTACAGGAGCCGTCATTCATTTAGGTCTTGTGCTCATTGTTCGGACTAAAATACACAGTTCCAAACAATCAGTGAGCAGGTAAATAACTAGACAGGTAAAAGTAGACACAGGTAGTACAGAATGGGGAAGAAATCTTTAATGAAGAGAACTAAACGGGCATGGAAACCATTAATTGTGAGGGGGATTTGGTCCAAAGGAGCTGATTCCACTGATGAGGTGTTTTATATATTGTACTTTGTTTACATGCTGCATGGCACTGAACCTTTTAACAGCATTATAGAAGCACAAGATGATGTCTATAAATATAGGGAGTTTATTCTTTGTAAAACTAGGTTTTTGTCAGCAAATGGCATCACCGACTGTTATTTAGAAGTGTCCTATATGAGTCACAGCTTAATACAGGGTTTCCTTAGGATTTCCTGTCATTGTCCTGCGTTCCTACATGTGTATGGGATGACAAGCTGAATAAATATTGAATTGACCTTTTAGCTTACACCGTCCATAAAAAGAATCTGGGTGCATACGTGTGTATCACGAGTTATACAAAAATCAACTTTTTCAAATTCACTCTCGTGTATTCAAGAGATGGGGTTAAGGTGTAAGCAGGTTTTCTTTCTTTTTCATGGGGGAGGGTTTTTAGGACAAGAAACAAAGAAGTCCAGAGCAACATCCAATGTGACAAAAATACAGTGAAATACCTATATATCTCTTGAAAAAGGTTCATTTAGTTAACCCTTTGGCCAAAGCGTATAAGCCTGTGAGCCACTTCAAGGCATGACCAATTCGCAGGTCCTAACACTAACTGATTAAAATTCTTATTTACCTATGTAATTAGAGGAAGAATGATCCTATCATGGAACCTGTCACAACCAGCTGCATGAAAAGTAAGGCCTCGGACACGCTTACCGCTGGCGTGCTGAGGCTCAGGGAAAGCGGGTGCTTTCCCTGGCCTTGCAGTTGCTTACCGCAAGCGCAAGCAGGCCGTCAGGGGGCGGTCCGGGGGCGGGCGCATCACTGGCCGGGGGCGGGCCAGTGACGTCACGAAGGTGGTTCACCCTCATTGGGCGAACCGCTCACGTGACCGGCCTGTCTCGCCAGCAAGCGGGGGAATTTTAAATTCCCCTAAGACCTGCGCTTCCGCAAGCGCGCGGAAGCGCAGGTGAGCCCTTTTTAAAGACGCTCTAATTGCGGCTGTAGGGGCTCGCGCGCTCCCGCCAGCAAGCAAGGAACATGGCCGAGACCTAAGAGTGAAAAAAATTGGGAGGAGCGCACAAACCAAATGGAGCAGGAAGGACCCCGAAACAAAAAATAAATAAAAGCGTACTTAATGTGCCATGAGACCCATACAACGCGTTTCGAACGTCACAGCGTTCTTTATCAAGGATAAATATACAGTGTAACACCACCCATTAAATACCCTCTTACCTGCAAGCAATTCTATATTAAGTTTTATAAATTGTAAAAGCCAGTTTGTGGTATACCTCATAACATGTGGTTGCGGTAAAAGGTACGTGGGGAGAACGATCAGAGCTCTTAAGGTCAGGATATTAGAGCATCTAAGACTTTATAAGATTGCATGATACTGGTTTTGGCATTATTATATTACATTGCCCTGGCATTGGAGCGCTTTTGCCATTTTTTTCTATCCTGCATGAAAAGTAACCCTGCTTACTTGGAAAGGGTTTTTAGGAACAGTTTTCTTTTACCTGTTATAACTGTGCATTGTTTTTTATTGATACAAATCAGGTCAGTGGTCCTTAACGCCGAATCCACCCCCTACCCCTTGGACGGATATATGAATTTAACTCCTACAATGTTAGTGTATTGCCCTGAGCCTTGTCCTGCTTCATGATTTGTTTGTTTACATCTCTAGCCTGTACTAAGCAAGAAAAAAATCTGTGAATGTCAGCAGAATAAAAAGACAAATCAAAAAGTGATTGGCGCAAACTGCTAATTTAGAAATAAAATTGCTAAGAAAACAAAAACACACTGCATTTCCAATACTTGTCTGCCTAACAAATTGTAAAATATATATACGCGTATGCTATATTTTGTGAACCCCTGATGTCACTTTAACTCCTACCAGAGTATCCTGCAATGTATTGCTTTGAAGCGAAGAGGTTAATCGACAGTGTCTGCTGCAGCAAATTCCTATATACAATTATGGCAATTATGGCATTTTTCAGTTCCCGAAATACCCGCCTGAAAAGGCCCAAGCTTTCTAGCTGGAAAGATTTTTCCATCCGTTGATCGTGAAATCATGTGTTTCTTGTCTTATTTTTATGGACAGTCGCAGCATCCGACCCCAGCGATTGTTCAGTGGCTTAATGTCTTATAAGAGGCGATTATTCCAACATCTGCTGCTCTGTTGAGAAATTTGAACTGCAGTCTTTTGGGGTCCGTTGGAAGAACAATGGGACCATACAGATGTGTGCAAAAGAGAACAGTAATGCATTGTTTTGTATAAATATAAGCCGTTCCGGGGTATAAAGTCAAGCTCAGACCAAAGTGAGAACAAGTGTCAATTTCTTTCTGTGAAGTCTGGGAAAACGTTTAATATGACTGACTACAGTATTACAAAGAGCCATGTAACCCAGTGTAATAGTACTTGATCTACAGAGTAACTACCGTTCCTTTTTTTTTTTTTTTCCCCTCTTCAACGTCAGCATACCATTTATTTATTTTTAATTTTCACAGCTACATGGAGATTTAATTGACACAATGATAGGAAAACTCATGTACAGTCACTGCTCCTAAAAGCGCTCTCTAAATACTCCCTATTACTCCTCCTGTAACCGCTCCCTATACCTTCTCCACTAACTGCTCCTGTAGCAGTTCTTCATAACTCCCCCTCTTGCGCCTGTACCGCCTCCCCCTCCTGCGCCTGTACCGCCTCCCCCTCCTGCGCCTGTACCGCCTCCCCCTCCTGCGCCTGTACCGCCTCCCCCTCCTGCGCCTGTACCGCCTCCCCCTCCCGCGCCTGTACCGTCTCCCCCTCCCGCGCCTGTACCGCCTCCCCCTCCTGCGCCTGTACCGCCTCCCTCTCCTGTGCCTGTAATTGCTCCCAAGTTATTCACTGATTCATTAAACATGTCACTGTCAATAGGTCACTTTGGTCCTACATGGGAATGACGCTATAACATCAATGCATTGTGTTGCATGAACTGCATTTTTCCTTCAGGGAAGTAGAACATTTCGCTGCACCCTTTCCTCTGCATTGTTCCATTTCTTTTCACATTGTTTACATTCCATTCAAACCCTCATATACAGTTTTTTTTTTTTTTTTGTAAAAGGAGATTTCTAAATTCTTATAGGAAGAGGGCAAAAGTTGGGAAAGGTGATATTTTGCCTCTAAAATGATGCGTTCTGGGTTCCTTAAAGTGTGTCCGTGTGTCCGTGTGTCCGTGTGTTAATAAAAAAAATAAAAATATATATTTTCCACATGAATATACACACATTTTACTTAAGGATTTTTTTAGAATGCAGATAAGATATGAACTGCAGTAAATTCATAAATGTTCAAAAATGTTTAAAAATGTTTTTTAAAAAAAATGTTGCTGCAAATCTGAACTTTGGAGAACACTTTGCCCATCTCTAGTCCTGGGAGAGACTGACTCTCTTTAACTTGTCACTTTGGTCCTAGGCGGGACTGACACCTCAACCATGTCACTGTCCTTATTACACTTTGGGACTGACTCTTTAAACATGTCACTGCCATTCATACTCTTTGGTCCTAAGAGCCACTGACCAATAGTTCATTTTGGTTGAGTGATGGAAGGGTTTTGATGTAGACTCTTGGGTTTTGCAGCCAGAATCCTTGTGGCTCGCATGACCGGGTGCTTTAAACTGCACAGAGATACCGGCATTGATCGAGGTATCTCTGGAAGGAGGGGGTCCCTGAAGCTAAAATTAATGGGGTTCAGTTCCGCAGACAAGCCTGCTTCAATCCTATACATATATACTAAAAATAAAGCAAGCAATACAACCTGTAGCATTACATTTTTATAGTTCTCTAGGGAGGCCATATTTAAAACACCCATGAAAAATGATCTGATTTCTCTTTTTAAAAACTGCTGGATTTGACGCAACGTTGGGAATACTGTTTTGAGTGGTGTATATCAGAGGTGCGCAAACTTTTTCGTCTGTGCCTCCCTGCCTGCTCTTCCCCCCTGGGGACCATTTGGTAGCAGCAGGAGGGGGGGGGGTGTATGAAAGGAGCGGGATTTTGATATAAAGTTGTAATTTCAGACTGAGCTTCTTTAGCAGTGTTAGGCTGCGTCCAGGGTCAGCACTTAGGCGCTGAGGCGCGCTGACGCTTGTCAGTGAGCCCCTGCAGCCGCAATGAGAGCGGCTTTAGCAGGGGCTCGCGCACGCTCCCGCAAGCGTGCCGAAGCGTAGGTCTTTTTCAAAAGATAGCTTTTCGCGCTCACGGGAGCGCAGGGCCAGTCACGTGAGCGGTTCGCCCAATGAGGGCGAACCAGCGCTGTGACGTCACAGGCGCCGCCCCCCCCCCCCCCCGACACGCCCCCGGATGGCGCGCGGACCCTGGCCAGGGAACGCACCCGCTTTCCCTCAGCCTCCGCGCGCCTCCGCATGGCTGCAGTCCTATGGACGCAGCCTATGGCTGCGATTTGCCGCCGGAACAAATACCTAATGTCAATGGAGGCGTACATAGTGCGTGCGATGCGTTTTGGAAAGACAAATATTTTGTCTTTCCAAGCGATGGCCGCATGACATCCGCGTCACGGGAAGTGGTTCAGCCAATGAGGGCGAAACGCTCGTGTCGTCACTGCCACGCCTCCGAGCACAGTTCACACATCGCGCCGGTGGCTGGTGTGTGCCATGTGCACGCGCTCCTCGCACGCGCGCAGTAAATATAATCTCACCCTTACGTCTGTAATATAGTACGCACGGTAGCGCGCTTGCGCACTATATTACAGACATTTGACGTATCTCTGCTGCTGGATCGTTTTGTTACATTGTATCTTCCTGTTATATGGTGAGAGCTGAAATGTCTGTGATACCTGAAACTTCCTGTAACATAAGTGACATCAAACTTCATGTTTTTACTTTATTTAATTTTTTTATGTTCAGAACGTTAATATTTTTTTTTTAACAAAAATTCAAAACCTATTTAAATAACGAGTACTTCAAAGTTTTCATTTGCTATAAGTTTTTTTTTTTTTTTTTTTTATCCTAACGCTACCTAATTATACAAGGCAGGGCATAATTAATTCTATGTATAACCAACCACGGCTGCTTAATGATCTCTACTTAATTACAAAGGCAACGATTAGTGGAAGATCGTTAGGCTTAAGAATAATTGTGCCTTGAAGGCAAGAGATAGGCTAGGGGTAACAATTAGTATCACGCGTTATACGGTAGGAGGGTGTTTTAAAAGGACAATTCCACACATGGGGCGAAAAAATGGTTTATAGGCAACTTCATTATAATCTGCTTCCTCAGAGAGAGTGTTGTTAATTTTCTGTATAAAAAGGAACACGTTTGCTTTCCTGGGGTATTCATTTCTTGGAATGATTGTCCTTCCATTAAATCTCTTTGAGTAATGATGACTGCATTATACAAAAAGGAAAAAGGTCTAAATTAACTATCTACCTGCACGCACAACCGTCTTATAACAAAAGATGTCGCAGAGCCCAAATATTTCCCAGTCTGGTGTCAAGAATTTCCTTTAAACTGGGAAATCCATCTTATGACCATGTGTGAGCTGTTTAAGGTCCCCCTCCCATCTACCAGACTGCTGCCTTTTTTCACTGTGCTCAACAAGAGCTGAACAAGTGAAGCCCCCTTTCCCTCTTATTATCTCTCTGATAAGAACAGGGTGGTTAAAGAAAGCACTTGATTGACCAACACTGTCCAATTCAGAGGATCCAAAGAAATGCAATTTTTAATGGGGCATAAGCAAGATTTTTAGCCCGTTTAAGGAAGCTGGTTACATTGTTCACAAAAGGTTGTTTTTTGGCCAGCTACTTGGGATTGCACTTGTTTTTGTTTTTTTTTTAAATCAGTGGTAATGTGGTATGAGGGAAAGGCATGTTAAGACAACTTTCTGTAACTATGGACAATCCGTAGAAGAATGGAGGGAGGGGGGGGCGACAACAAAGTGGGGAGAGGAGAATAAGGGGAGGTAATGGAGAAGAGCAAGAGAGTGGGCAATAGATAGACAGAAGAAATGCAATGGGGCACAGGCAGATTGTGAAGTACAAGAAAAGGAAGCAGCCAAGCCCCCTCATAAAATAACCCGACAGAAGCCCTCTATTCTGGGGTGTAGCAGGTCAGGTTGTTACAATGTTAAACAGCCTCCAAATCTCCCTTCTCCTCTCCCTCTGCACGTCAGGAAGCCTGTGTGCCTGTTTCTGGCAATACGCAGTGGTGTTCCAGGCACATAACAATGCAGAGCCTTCCAAAGGAAAGGAGACTTCCCAGCGTTTGCACTTCCTCAGGAAGCTGGGGCAATTCACTGTGACCACAGACAATGCATAGGCACATTCCCATCTCTCAGGCTTCCCACATTTGCTTTGAACACGAGGATTCCCAGAAACCTTTAGGGAGCGTTTACCTGCTGCTAAAATCCCCATGTGTTCTTACTGTCAGGAGCTGTAAATGGCACCATTAACTGTAGTAATGGTGTGTCAGTGTGTCAGCATTGGTGAATTTGTGCAGTGGTTAAATGGCATTAGGTGCTGCCAATAAAGCCGAGCAGCTATAAATGGCAGAGGTCACCATTAAACGCAAAGGGGGGGTTAAGCATGATGAAAGAATTCTAAGGTTTAAGCTGGATACAAAAGGATTTTTGTGTAAACAAGTGGGACTGCCCCATTAAACTGCTTCTTGGTTCAGCATCCCTCAGCTGGACAGCCCTGGCACTAAGTAATGACCTTGTGATGTCTCCCTGCCTATGTTTTTCTCTCTGCTCCTGGACTGCGGGATCGGTTAATTGGTGCACTCAGAGGTTGGCATAGAGCTATTGCTTTCTCTGCCAAATGCTATCGCAGCAACACAAGTTTAGCTTTGCTGTGTACAGGGTGTGAAACTGCCACGTTGAACCAAAGGGAACTTACAACAGCTATGGGTTAGAGTGGTCACTCTTAAGACCACAGTGATCTAATGAACGTGACATGACATGTTTCAGCCAGGCCTAGGGTGAAAGTGACCTAATGACCCTTGACACTTGCCATACTTATTGGGTTAAGGAGTCAGTAGTATGTAGGATCAATGGGAACTTTATAACAGTCATGAGTAAAAGTCAGCCATGTTTTAACCCAAGACCTGGGCAAGTCAAAATGGTTGAGGTTAGTCATAGGAGCAAAATGGCCTAATGACAGTGAAATATTTAATGGGTCAGTCCCACATAGGACTAAAGTGACCGTATGATGGTGGCTTGGTTAATGGGTAAAGGGTCAGTCCTATGTAGGACTAAAATGACATAATTCTTGTATTTAATGGGTTAAATGGTCAGTCACACAAGGACAACATATATGACCAAGGTGAAATAATTGTGACATATAGAACTAATCCTTTAACCCGTTAAACATGTCACTGTCATTATGTCACTTTGGTCTTATGTAAGACTGGCCCTTTAACCCATTAAATGTAATTAAATGTATGACCAAAGTAACGTAATAGTTACATGTTTCATGGGTTAAAAGGACAGACATGCATTTACAGTTTCATCAGATGAGAAGGGGCGGCTCAGTGAGTAAAGACACTTGAGTTTGAAGCAGGGGAACCTGGTTCAAACCCCGGTGTCGGCTCCTTGTGACCTTGGGCAAGTCGCTTTATCGCCCTGTGCCTCAGGCACCAAAAACATAGCTTGTAAGCTCTACGGGGCAGGGACCTGTGCCTGCAAAATGTCTCTGTAAAGCGCTGCGTACAATTAGCAGCGCTATACAAGAACATGCTATTATATTATTATCTGGCAGTGAAAGAGTTAAATGAATAAATGACACTGTCATGAGTCAGAAGACTCCGAGTTCCTAATAAAACAGGATCCAGCTCCAAAGCTGATTGTCATTTGACTCAAAGATTTTCTCTTGGCAGGTTTGGTTCAACTAGTTCATCTCTTGCTCTGTACATTGAGAAAACCTCATCGGAATCAGGAGGCCAGTAGCAAATGTATTTTCAAAAGGGGGCCTAACACTGATCCATGTTGTGTGTTTTTTTCTTTTAAGGTGAACTTGACGGTCCATTCTGGGCAGATCTTTATGGTAATCTTTGCCCTGACGTGTAAGATCAACATTGCACTTTTATTAGGGCCAAAGCATTGCTGAATTTTTTTTTTTTAGGATAAACATTGTGATTTTTTTAGGGACCAACCGTGGTTGATATTTAGAACCAGCTTAACTCTGATCTTGTGGTTTGAATAAAAAAGGAAAAGTTAAGGTAATATCTAAGAAAAAAACAAAATAAACGAAATATACATTGAAATAAGGTTTTGAAATAAGGTGCAGTTGCATTGAATAAAAATGTAACTATCAATAAATACCAGAACAGAAGCATATTTTAAGAAGCAGAAAATGTCACAGGGCTAAATGCATTCACGTCTTGTATGTGTCAGTGAGTGGCACTGCCCTGTAATCTTGTGTTTGCATAAACGGAACCTTTAAGGATGAATTTGGCGCCTTCTGTGTTAGCTTTTGGGCTCTGGAAACACTGGCTGTCAGCCACGGTGTGTGTGTTTAATAGTGAAGCAACAAAAAGATTGGTGGGACAGTAAGCCCTTAAAACATGAAAAAAATCACCGGCTTTGATTGAAAAAAATAAAAACGATTTATTGCTACATACTAAAAAACAGATGACAAAATGCAAACAAGACAAAAAAACTCTCCTCCCACGCCCGTAAGCCGCTTTCTCAAGGAGTATAGAGGGGTAAGGGATAAACATAGTATTTATACCCCTCCTTAGCAATCAGAAACAACTGATGAGAATAAACAATTATAATCAAAAGAATGACAGGTGATTTGAATGCCCGTGAGAGCCTATCAGAAGTTGCCACGACGGTAGTTCATAGTATCTAAGTTAATTCCTTAATCAAATGTAATAATACTTAATTGAAATTGCAAAAACGCAATAGTTTATAAATGTATTGTTAAGGTATAGCAAACAAGAAAAAACTAGAACAAAACACCCGATAGCATAATCGAAGGCTCCAACAGACCTAATTTTTTTTTATCATAGTAGTTGGTAAGCATCATGGTTAACCCTTCATAGATCCAAGCTGCCAAGTACTGCACAGTAGTCTAAATTCAATATATAATGGAAGAGATATATAATCGGCAAAACAAAATGGATATATAAAGAAACATCAAAACAATAATATTCAAGAATAAGCTGAATAAACTAAATGACATTGAAATACGATTTTAAAAGTGCAGTTGTATTTAATAAAAATGTAACTATCAATAAATACCAGAACAGAAGCATATTTTAAGAAGCTGAAAATGTCACAGGGCTAAATGCATTCACGTCTTGTATGTGTCAGTGAGTCGCACTGCCCTGTAATCTGTTTGCATAAACGGAATCTTTCTAAGGATGAATTTGGCGCCTTCAGGGTTAGCTTTTGGGCTCTGGAAACACTGGGCCATCAGCCAAGGTGTATGTAATAAGTATACAGAACAAGAGTACAAAGGCAGGTGTGTTGTATTTTAAGATGCCTGAGGCTTTCTTTTATAAACAGGCAATAAAACATACACACCACACACCACACACACACACAGATCATCTTCAGCCCTTGTTGATCCACTGGTAGATGAAGGACTCCCCAATGATACTCCAGGTACTGTGGTTGCAAGCCTTTCTTCTCTATGTTGGTCCAACATATTTTCTGATTTCATCCTCCCATCTTTAGGTTGTCGTCTTGGTCTTTTGATATCCCTTGGAATCCAATCGAGTAGAATCCCTGTTCAACGATGTCCGGTCCACTGCCATTTTAATTTCTTCACCCTTGTGATAATGATGCAGACTTTTGTTTGGTTTCTTACCCATTTATTCTTTTTCCTGTCTCTAACTAATAATAAGCAATACATCTCTCTCTATTTCTTTGAGTTGTCTGAAGCTTCTGAATTGTCTTCGCATTTAGGGTCCAAGTTTCACATCCATACATGAGCACAGGTAGGATACACTAATCAAACACTTTACTTTTGCGGCACAGTGGAAGATTCCCTTGCATGATAGTCTTGTTTCTTCTAAATGCGTTCCATCTCCATTTCATTCTCCTATTTATTTTCATTTCAAATGATCTATTGATCCTTGCTGGCCAAGGTAGACCTAGTCTTCATCTTCTAGGTCTATTCCAGTTATTTTGATTTTGGTCTTGCTGAGATTTGTATGGAGATCCACTTTCTTACTTCTGCAAGTTCTCTGATATGTTGTTGAAGGTCTTGTGGACTTACGCAAATGACAATGTCATCTGCAAATTGTACAGTAGGTGACTCAAGTATTCACAGTTCATTTTTTTTTTTTTAATCCCTCTTCCTCCCAATTTCAAGTACTGAACAATTCTTCAAGCTTTGCTGTGAAAAAGTTTGTGACGTGGTGTCTCCCTGTCGGACCCCCTTGCTGATCTTTATCTTTCGAAGAAGAAACAGGTGCGCAAATCACATCAGGACATGGAAAAAAAGCAGAGACACAAAATAGTGCAATATTGTCAACCCCAACAAGTGAAGTCAATGTTGAAAGCTCTATAAAATTTGCACTCACGTGTACAACGTGATAGTAAGGCGTTGTGGTTATTAGAAGTTACCAACTTATGTTTCCACATGGGTACTCCAGATCCATAGAAAAGGAAGGAAAATCCATATATAAAAAAGGAAAAAGCAAAATAGTATAGTACTGCTTTTAATATTAAAAACACAAAGTATTCCACTTACAGAATTGCCTTTGTTGTGAGCATTCAGACCACCCTGGGTCATATGGACAGACAGTTGGATTCACAGCAACAGCATCTGCTCCGCAGCCGTCACAGCATACACTGGGCTTAACCCCTGAGGAAGACTTTTAAAGTGGAAACTCGCGTTGGGTGAATCATTGACTACAAAGTGGCACTTTGTTGGTGACATCCAGAGTGGAAGACGACTTCATTCAGCCCAGTGCATGCTGTGACGACCGCGGAGCAGATGCTGTTGCTGTGAATCCAACTGTCTGTCCATATGACCCAGGGTGGTCTGAATGCTCACAACAAAGACACTTATGTAAGTGGAATACTTTGTGTTTTTAATATTAAAAGCAGTACTATACTGTTTTGCTTTTTCCTTTTTTATATATGGATTTCCCTTCCTTTTCTATGGATCTGGAGTACCCATCTGGAAACATAAGTTGGTAACTTCTAATAACCACAACGCCTTACTATCACGTTGTACACGTGAGTGCAAATTTTATAGAGCTTTCAACATTGACTTCACTTGTTGGGGTTGACAATATTGCACTATTTTGTGTCTCTACTTTTTTTCCATGTCCTGATGTGATTTGCGCACCTGTTTCTTCTTCGATTGCTGGTTGGATTTGGTCTGAATCCTGTGTCGAGAGCTGCACTCTCTAAAGACAGTATGTTATTCAAATGTTATTGGTTTTAAGTGGTGTTATTTGTGCTTGTTAATTTTTCACTATTGATCTTTATCTTTGTTGCATCATGTAATCTAATGATGACATTCTTGTAAAAAATGTTCCTCATAATATCAATGTACACTTATACAACGCTTTGTCTTCTTAATGCCTTTAAAACCGGTGAAGTGTAGATGAAATTAAATGTTTTTTCATAATATCTGAATCCTAAAATGTGTGGTAGATCATATTAATTACTTAGGGAAATCATTTCTTGTACAATTTGGAGGTGGTCAATCGTGCAAGATCCTGCATATTCTCTATGCTGAGCAAAGTCCAGGGACTGTTTTAGCCAATTGGTGCGTATCTTCATAAAAAAAAATCTTGTGATTGGTTCTAGACAGTAGTTCTTGGAGGTCTTCTTTGTTTCTTTTCTTGTGGATGAAGCCAACTATGCCATTGCTCCATTGTTTTGTAATGTCCCTGTTCTTCAAGCAGCATGCAAAAAGGTTTGCAAGGATGTCTCTACTTCTTCCACAGCTTCTTTCAAGAGTTCAGTTGAACTTCCATCTTCCCCGGGTGCCATCCCATTCTTCATGGATTTTATTGCCCTTATCACTTCTGGGAGGATTGTGGTACATCATTGGTGTTTTTTTCTTGCTCTTCCTCTGATGGATTATGCCCTGTGTTATGGGTGTTGTCCTACAATTTCATGTGCAAGTTCTCAACTTTCTATGATAAGTGCAGGGTCTGTTATTGTTGATCCATTGTCATGAGTGCAAGGATTTGCTTCCCCCAATCATTAGTCACTGTTATGTCTTTAAGCTTTTAATATCTTTGATGGTCTTGACCATATCACAGTAACATATTCAAGTATATAAAGCAGATTTCTAGGTGCGGAAATCTCAGGGTCACGATAAATGTAGATTAGAGCCTTTTTTCCCCGATGGATGACATCGCCTGATCCACCGTATAGGAAATGTCTTTTAATAACGCTTGAAAAGAGAACAACCACAGTGTACAATGGGTTATTACAATAAAAAAGGTTAAAGCTCACAGTGGAGGATCAGGTGATGTAATCCTTCTGGGGGGAAAAAGGCTTTAATCTACATTTATAGTGCCCCTGAGTTTTAGCGCCTGGAAATCTGCTTTGGGTATTCTTCTACAGACTCTTGGAAAGTCTGAATCTTTGGAGCGCTGTTCTATCAATGGGATGTAAAGTATTATAATACATTTATTCATTTGTGGGAACTTTATATGAGTAAGATTTTTTGCGCTTAATCTATTACCATATAAATTTATACGCTTGGAGATGTCTGGCACAGCTCTGCATATTCAGTTCTTGCGTCTTGTGATTTTTATGTCTTGTTGATTCCTCAGTAACTGCTTGGTCTCATTTAATATTTTCTCAATTGTTTTTTTTTTTATGGAATTGTTTTAGTTTCCCCATGCATTTTGATGAAAGCATTGTATGCTAAGAGATGTGCAATGGCAGGTTTGCGGACCTGTCTGAAACGTGAATGTGATCATAAGTGGTATTTTTATTTGCTGAGCAAGCTAAAGCGATTGTTTAGCTCTAGTTGAAATTCTCTGCTATTATTCTTGATGTTGATTTGTTTTTTCATTCTTTTTAATCGGTTGTCGTCTTTCCATTTTCACATTTAGATGTAATTTGCAGAGAACTAATCAGTTATCACTCCTTGCGTCAAAATAGATATTGACTGCAGTCTTAAATTCTTAAATCGTGTTTATTAGCTACTGTAGGATACAGGGCCAGCCCGTCCATTAGGCAAACCTAGGTGGTCGCCTAGGGTGCAAAGGTCATAGGGGCGCATTAATAATTGCAGCCCCGATAGCTACGCCCAGCGGTGCCCTTAGGCACTTGCCTGTGCCTGCCGCCCTGCTTCTTCAGAATCCAGCGTCAAATGACGCTGCGGACGTCACTAGTGTGACGTTGCACGGTGCCTCGTTACCATGGTAACGTGACATCATGACTGCGCTGTGTCACAGTTGCCATGGCAACATGACGCCTTGTGACGTCCACGATGTCATTTGACGCTTGATTTTGAAGGAGAAGCCGGAAAGCAGAATGGAGGCGGTCGGCACAGGTAAGACAGAATACAACAGGGTGCAAATTTAAAGTTTCGCCTTGGGTGCATGAAACCCTGGTAGAATATAGTCCATTTCATTATTTATTCCATTGTGTCTACTAGTGTCCATTTTCTATTTGAATTCTCCTTGAATCAATTCATAATGCAGAAGTTTTCACATTCTGCAAATTCTACCAATCTGTCTTCACATTCATTCCTGTTGCTGTAACTATACTTGCCAGCTGAGGGTTCATCTTACTGCTGGGCATCAATCTTTACATTCAGATCTCCCACAATAATCTTCACAATATCCTTTGTTAAATCAGCATTTCATTCCAAATCATGTGTGTTTTTTTTTTTTTTTTGTTTTTTAATATAAATAAATAAATCAGTTGTGTAGTATTGGATAACTTACTGCATCCCTCCCCTCCCCCCCCCCCCCACTCTCTTTATGCCCTTTTTTAAATATATTTTTTAATGGTTTTTATGCTTCCCTGGGTTACTATAGCAGCCATTTAGGAAGCCACCGCACTCCCTCTCCTAAAATATGCAGCCATATGTCATGCCCTGGGAAGCAGGATCTTTGCTGATCGATCACGGTAGAACAGATCGACTGGAAGCTTAGATAATAAAATCAGGTAGCCACAAGATGCAGAGATGCAGAGCACAGCAAAGTCATAGGATTCCACAGGACAACAGCGGTATAATAAAAAATATACTTTATTCACACATCATGGTGCAGACAGGAAACGGGTGCAAAAACCTCCTTCTCTTACGCGTTTCACGCCGGTATGGCGCTACGAAGCACGCTCACTGGAAGACATAACGGGCTGGTTCACGTGAGTCATTGTACTTTATCATTGTACATTGAGGTTATGCATTGGTGTTCATAGGCGTTTTTTCAGACCTGGGTCCAATTGGGAGTGATATGGTGGGGCTCAGACATCTCCATTCACTACACTCACCAGGACATTATGTATAGGTCTTAGCTATACGCCCACCTATATACCTCTTATACTCACTTTATATACCAGGCACCCAGCCTATCATCTTCTTCAATCAAGATATTATCTCATGATCCCACATGGGACCGACTCTTTTTTGTACCATTATTTGCTTCATTAAATTTGCAAAGCCAGTAAACTTCTTGTCATGAAATAACCACTAAATGTGGTAGTAAAGGGATTATATGGCTAAGCATTTACAATGCATGTAGGTGAAACTGCACAGTTATACATTTATTTAGCTCTATGTATAACATAGCAGCATAACTCCATCCATCCTCACAGTTACAAAATGACCGCTCCCTTCCCCTTCTGATAGGCTCTGGCTCTTGAGCGCCGCCCTCTCTCTAGCAGTGCACCAATTGTATTTAGTAACTGCCCAGTCAGTCATATTCCAGGACTACATTGCCCACAATGCTGTGCAAGAACTGAATTAAATAACCCTGAGCAAGCAATCTATTACAGTCAATTACAGGAGAAAGGATCTATCTGCAGCTTAGCTAATCACTTGTCAGTGTGTAGATTTGTATTGATGCACATATTAAATGGGGGGGAGGGGAGGCGAATATCTTTTATTTATTTTTTAAACGGCAGCTTGAACTGCAGCTTTAATGTGCGTCAGATTGGTAGAATTTACAGAAAGTGAAAACTTCTATATCATGAATTCATTTTCAAGAAGAGTCCAAAAAGGACATGGAATGGACCCAATGGAATCAAGAATGAAATTGACTGTATTCTAGCTAACAAGAAACACGTGATGGAAGACTGCACAGTTGTTTTGACGCAAGGAGCGATCACCAATTGGTTCGCTGCAAATTACATCTGAATGCGCCGATGGAAAAAAAACTGATTAAAAGAAGACAAAAACAAAAATAACAGCAAAGGATTTGAACTTGAACTGAAAAAATGCTTCAGATTGCTCGAAAAACATGGGGACACTTTAACAAACAATTATGAAGAACTTTTGTATGAAGGAGAGACCTTTCTAATGTTATTAACAGTCGCCGGTTGCATATATATCCCTTCAAACGGCCCTCCTAATAAATTGGGGAGCCATGCCCGTGCTGAAAAAGAAGTACAACTGAAGTACCTGGCTGGGAGATCTGCTAATGCTATGCAAAGTATATTTAAATGAGGCCCATCCCACACTTCCAAAAAGGATTCCCCTGCCAACTAAATAGAGTTGATGAGCCTAAGGCTGCGTCCATAGGACAAGCAGTGCTGAGGCGTGCGGACGCTCCGCGCTGAGCCCCTGCATCCTCAATTAGGATGCCTTGAGAGGGGGCTCACGCGAGCGTCCGCAGGCGTGCTCAGGCTTTGGAGTTTTCAGCCGAGCGCCAAGCTGTTTTTCAGCGCGCTGTTGGCTGAAAACATCCAATCAGCCTTAAGCAGCGTCAACATCACGGCGCCGTGACGTCGGCGCCGTGACATTGACGTCAGTGCGTCGCGGGCGATTGGCCCAGCGACGTCACTGCCCCACCTCCCCCCGGCTCCCTTCGCGCACGCTGGCTCGCCTGCAAGTACGTGCAATCGCGCTGACTGAAGCAGGCGAGCCTCAGCGTTAGTGCGCATCCGCTCTCCCCACCCCTCTATGGCCTGGGCCTAAGGCACCAACCTAATCACTGGAATGGTGTACATCACATCTGGACTAGAACCCACAACCACTGCTTTTCTAGGCCACAGCTCTAGCAGTATGAGCTAAGCCAGCTGATGGGTTGCAGTGCACACTGTCTACTAACAGCATACCTCCAAGGGATATCTATTTTTTTTAATTGTAGCCGCAAAAGTACTTCAAGCATAAAGTAATACAGGTAAACCCCGTTATAACGCGGTCCTCGGGGTCCACCCCGAGACCACCGCATTACTAACGGGGTCGCGGAAAAAAAATGGCCGCCGCTTTAGCGCATATTCATCCCGCGGGACAGGAGATGGGAGCGGGGATGTCCCTCTGGTCCCCGCTTCCCCCTGTCACCGCGGGACAGGAGATGGGACAGGAGATGGGAGCGGGGATGTCCCTCCGGTCCCCGCTTCCCCCTGTCACCGCGTGACAGGCCGCGGGATGGGAGGGGGGATGCCCTTCCGGTCCCCGCTTCAGGAGGAGCAGAGGGAACTGGCAGGCAACATCCACACCTCACGAGCCGCACGCCGAACGTGAGGGGTGCCTGCATAAGTTTCCTAAAGTGATCGCTGTCGGGATGTGCTGCTTTGGAGACAGGTAAGCACAGTCTCCGGAAGACCGCTAACCACCCCCCCCCCCCCCCCCCCGCCGCAGCACAGGGCCCTCGCGCAGCAGTACAGGGCCCGCCGTAGCGCAGGGTCGTCCTGCCACTCAGCCGCAGCGCAGGGCCCCGCCACCCCCCCCCACAGCACAATGACGTCCCACCCCCCGCCCCGGGCCGTAACACCAACCTAGAGGGGAGGGGGACACACCGGACGCTCGGACACCCTTTCCCCTGGCTGTGAGGGGGTTAATGTTGAAGAGGCACCACAGAGGTTGGGTTACCTTGCTGTGTGTGTGTGTGGTCAGTGTGAGCAGTGTGTGTGCAGTGTGAGCAGTGTGCAGTGTGTGTCAGTGTGAGCAATGAGCAGTGTGAGCAATGAGCAGTGTCTGTGCAGTGTGTGTGCAGTGTGTGTCAGTGTGAGCAGTGTGTCAGTGTGAGCAGTGTGTCAGTGTGTGCAGTGTGAGCAATGAGCAGTGTGTGTCAGTGTGAGCAGTGTGTGTGCAGTGTGCAGTGTGTGTCAGTGTGAGCAGTGTGTGTGCAGTGTGCAGTGTGTGTCAGTGTGAGCAATGAGCAGTGTGTGTGCAGTGTGTGCAGTGTGAGCAATGAGCAGTGTGTGTGCGTTATAACCGAATCGCGGTATAGCGAGGCGCGTTATAACGGGGTTTACCTGTATGTACTTAGTGCTATGAGTTACTGAGGCCAGGTGACCTTTAAATAAAAGATGAACAGAACATGGGCAACATTGCTCTACTAGGTTAGATGAAAATGGGTGACACCTCTGATGTTCTAGGGATTACACAGTTACAACTTCGGTTTGACAACAAGTAAGCACTATTATTATTTGTTGACAAATATTCTGGGTACTATCTGGACGTTATACATTTTCATCTTATTAGACTAGATCTGTGCAATCTCGTTTTACATAGATTATACAGGGGGCATTAAATCCCTTCTTTGTACCTATCAATTTAAATTGATAGGGGCTCTTTCAAAGCACCTCTGAAGAAGCCGATGTGTGATTTTAATGCATTTTGATTTTTCAATCTGTATTATCAAACAAGTGCTAAATCGGGAGTTTTCTGGTCTGCAAATATAAATAAATGAAGCAATGTAGTCTCCTTCCAAGTAGGAAAAAAGGCAGCACTCAAGAGGACTAATATTGGATTTATTAAAGTGAAACTAAAGTGAGGACTAATAAATCCAATGCTAGTCCTCTGGAGTGCTGCCTTTTTTCCTGATTGGAAGGAGGATACATTGCTTCATAGATTGCGCCGTTTGGCACATGGCGTGCACCCAAGGCAGTTACAAACAAGGGGTCATATAAGTGCACCTCATTTCTATAACCTTTATTATACTCCGCTGCAAATATAAATATACAGGCTTTGTTGCTTAACAATTTGCTTAAATTACCACTAAGTACTAAGAGCACTACACATTATGGTTTGATCACGCTCTGATCTTGTACTTTTTATATTTGTTTTCGTTTATTTACTTTATTCTGTCTCTTAATAAATGTCTAACTTTTTAACCCTGTTAGGTTAATACATCACAGATACATTGTATTACGTTAATGTATTCTCTATTTTGCAGCGCTTTGGAGGTTCTTTCTCATTCTTCTTAATTGTATATGTATTCAAAGTTACTTTGTCCAGGTCATTATACATCTCTAAGGGGTATTTTACCCACTTGGCGTATTTAGACGTACACCTCATCTAAAGGATTGCATTTTCTCTCTCTTCATATTCTAATAGAGATGAAATAAAACACGTTTTCTGACACACACACAATAAAAGACCACGTGAAGTACAGCTGTGACAGTAATATTACCCATCAGCTGATTTAGTTCACACTGCTAGAGCTGTGGCTTAGAAAAGCAGTGGCTGTGGGTTTTACCTGTTGGGTCTGACACTATTCCAAACATTAGGTTGGTGCCTTAGGCTTATTACCTGTATCAACTCTATAAAGTTGGTATGGAAATACTTTTAGGAAGTATGGGATGGGACGGTACCACAGGTGTGCTCCTTTTTCAGCACAGGCATGTCTCCCTAATTTGTTTTAAGGGATATATATAGAACTGGTCGCTAATAAAATTAGACCTCCCCCTCCTTTAGTGTGCGGGACAGATTTTGTCAAAATGATCCACGGGGAAACTGATTTTTACACATTTTGCCCATCCCTACTTTTGAACACTGTAGTTGAAAAGTACAGAAAAAACTAGAGGAATTGGTAAGAAACTGAGACAGAGACAAAGCAATTACTGAGGAGCCAAACAAAATACAGCAATCCCAAAAAGCAAGAACAAGAATTGAATTTGCAGAGCCGTGCATGAAAAGCTTAAAGAAGATGAAGCGGCGAGTTATGATTGGGAAGAAGCAAGTCCATGCACTCGAAACAAGACGATAGATCAACTATAAAAGACTGTGCACTTATCATAAAGATTCACCATCACCTCAATACACTGCCACCACAATGAATAATTTAAGGTCTTACCCTCAGGAGTTCATGGTCTCCTGTTTACTAGAAAAATATGTAATTAGCACAAAACCCAAAATGTGTCCGAAAATGAGGTCAATCGCTTCAAAAAGATACTTGGTTCAGTTAGAGCCCAAAGACGGTACTGATTTACATTTTTGATTTAATATATGAAAAGTGGTTGAGTGCTTGTTTACAGACAAGGAATGTTACAACGACATAAAAATATAAAGCGTACAGTTTCATAAAATAAAGTATAAAAACAAAGCCTAAAAACGCTACCACCTATTAGACTTTCTTAACATGTTGTGAGATTGAAATACGAGAATCCCTGTGTTATTTGGTATAACACTGAACACCTTCAGTGTACATCTGCGTCGCCCGATGGGGCTCCCCTCTGCACAAGACCAGTGTGCTAAGGACCTCCTGACGAAGCACGTAGTGTGAAAGGCGTAGAGGTCATGAGGGTCTGCTGCGTGAATCCTCATTGGTGGAGAGGCTGACTGGTGTGGGGAATGAATTTCCAGCAGACGGAGCTACAGGTCCGGAACTGATAAACACCTACTCCTGCAGCTGTGCTTCCGGACATCCCAGTCACCTTTTTATACACCATCAGCCAGTTGTAAGTTTATTTATTTTATGTACACATTTTTAGTATTTTTTTATTTTTTATTTTTGTATTTTCCATGTCTGCAAACAAAATAATTGCATTTCTTCCCAAATATCCCACCTAAAACTTACACTCAAAGTTTCATGAATCGGGGGCAAAGAGAACATGAAAAGTGGAAAAGCAGGGGACACTTTAACTTTTGCATGTTACATTACATGGCCCCTGGCTTATGGTGCTATGTAGCTGCCAGGGACCCACGGATTTCAGGGGTTACCAGATGGGCTTAACCCTTATTGTATAGCCTGGCTACCCCCTACCGCCACAACCTTGAGATCTGGTACATCTGCATACTTTCACCAGTCACTACTTAATATGAACATATTGTTTTTTTTATTGGTTTATTTGCCCATAATTACACAGACCCTGTTAATCCAGATGACCTCACAAGAGACATAGAAAAATAGGTATTTTTAAACTGAAAATTAACCCCTTGGTTGTTTTTGTTACCACAACTGATCAAGTTAAAGGCGTTAATTAACATGACAGGTGGTATTTTTATTTGCTGATTTTATAGTAACGGTGTTATTATATTTACATGTATGTGTACAGGCATCTGATATCCCCACATTAGGCACCTGCCGGGAAACACATCAATTGTTTACCCATTAGTTACCTAGCAGCGTCCTGATTATATATGTGGGCTTGTCAGAGCCTTGAGATGCTCCCCTTGAAAAAGTCACGTCTCAGAGACGAAATTTGTCGGGTCACATGTGGCACGCCAGATCATGAATACAGCACTTGTGATTTATAGCGTGCAAAGAGACCGGAGTACACGGACAGTTACTGGATTTCTTCCTGGAGCCTTTCCACACAGGATCTCCACGGATTCTCCTTCAGAGACACATCGGCTAGTAATCCCAAGTGAATTGCTTTTTAAAGCTACAACTACTTTCTATTCTTGTGAGTGCATCTCTCACATTTGTTATTAAATATTTTGTTAAGATTTTGCACGATGGAGCATGTGTGCGTGTGCGTGCGTGCGTGCGTGCGTGCGTGTGTGTGTGTGGCACTAATCTAATTTGAGGAGCCAGGAACACCTAACCAGCTCAGAAAAAAATCCAAACTCAAGAAAGCCACAGAAATTGCCCAAATCTTAATAATAAAATATAATTTTAATGTATCCAATACTACAGAAATATTAAAAGATGTTAATATTTTTGGAGATTTAATGCATTAAAATTATGGCCATATAGAGATGAAGACTGAATGGATAGAAATAATAAATAAATTAAAGGTATCTTTAATTATATCGCATTTAAAACATCAAACTAGATAAATACAATTAAAATTGGGAGGGTGTACTCATGAAAAAATTATAATTAATTTATCTGATGTGCAGAGTCTCCAACAGAGCACACAATTGTTGAACACTTTGAAATTGGGGCTGTAATCATTATACTGAGTGTATAGAGTATATATAATTATATCAAAATTCAAAGTCTCTCAATCTCGGGGAGAGACTCTGTTGGCCACTCATTCTATTTCATGAAAGCACTCTTCTTAGTTGGGTTATTGAAAAGAGGCATGAAGCTACCTATGTTATTAGGCAAGTATCAATACTTGGGCAAGGAATACATTGGGATGATGTTTTTGTAGGGAACAGTGTGGAAGATAAATAGGCAGTCTCTAAAACATTGTTAGAAAAGCACATTTATCAGCAGGAACTGCAGCTTTAATGAGCAAATAATTGCTTACAAAGTAAGATACCACACATTTAAGGAAACCTTTAATCTGAATGTGTTTAATATATCAAGAAAGGACTAAATACCAATAAAATAATGCATCCCAAGTAATGACCTTCATGGTTTCCCTCTGTGTGCTGCCATGTTCAGTGTTCTGCATCTCTCTGCTGTCCCACTGTCGCCTCCTGTGATGCCATTCATGGCTCTGTCTGTGACAGGGACAGTATGGTGACAGCAGGAGGGGGGTGTATGAAAGGAGCGGGATTTTAATATTAAATGTTCATTTCAGACTGAGCTTCTTTAGCAGTGATGTGTCCCCAGTGTTAGATGTATTTCTGCTGCTGGATTTTTAGTTACATTGTATCTTCCTGTTATATGGGGAGAGCTGAAAGCTCTGGGAAATTACATTGACCATCATATATATATGGCACTTCCTGTAATAAGTGACATCAAAGTGGCAACGTGTTCAGAACTTCAATATACTTTACAAAAAAAAGTGTTACTAAAACCCCAGAATAAATGAGAAAGTGTTTTCCAGGGTGTCATCTGCCTTTTAAACTAATACGTATGTATTTGTACCGAGAAATGGCATAGTTAAAAAAGATTTAGGCCCATGTTTACTAAGTAATGCAATGCAAGTAGGTATTCTTTTTGTGTGAAATCCGTTTATTTGTTTTCAATCTGAGTTTTGTTTTATTTACTACCTTTGGGGGTTGCCTTTGTCTCCTACGTGTGACACTGCTGCTACAAGACATCCAACCCAATAGGAAATGATGCGCGATTTCAGTTTTTTAGCGGTTTAAACTGGAAGTGCAAGATGATCAGTTGTTGGTGTTTCCCAGTTAAAACCTAAAACTGGGATCCCAATTCACTTGACAGGGGCGCAGGTATCTCCCAGCGCAGAAAGTTGTTGTGACTTATAGCAGGTGTTCTACATCTACTATTACTGTTTCATTAAGATATATATGTGTGTGTGTGTGTGTGTGTGTGTGTGTGTGTGTGTGTGTGTGTGTGTGTGTGTGTGTGTGTGTGTGTGTGTGTGTGTGTGTGTGTGTGTGTGTGTGTGTATATGTATGTATATGTATATGTGTATATATATATGTGTATATATATATACTATATATATATATATATATATATATATATATATCATTTGAAAAGGAAAACCGTTTTGAACTGATTTAGTCGAACCTCAGTTTAAACAAGAAATAACTGCTTTAGTAACAGACCTCACACTGATGAGACCCAAATGGTCGAAACAGCTGTCTGCGAGTAGGTTTACTGGCCATGCATTTCTTTAACCCATTCTGAGCTGAAAAAGCTGTGTAATACGGCCGGCATAAGCTTATAGGGGCCCAAATTAAAATGGACGAGAAGCAAAGGGTGACACACTGAGTGCTCATGTGCATGTAATTACCCAGAATCCCTGGCTTCAGCGGAAGGATTGGAAAGGCAGGGTTGCAGACCTGTCTGAGACAGGTGAATGTGCTCACAAGGGGTATTTGTATTTTCTGTACAATGAACTGTGGAGGGGTTTTGCCACTTTTGTACTCACCATAACTTATTTTGTGTCTGGCTGCTTTAGAAAGAGATTCTATCCAGGTATGTGTCGAAATCGGCGTTAAATCATAAGCAGATAAGAATGCTGTGTAATGTGATAAGGTTGGTCCTGTTTGACATGTAACTGTGAGGATGGATGGAGTTATGCTGCTATGTTATACATAGAGCTAAATAAATGTATAACTGTGCAGTTTCACCTACATGCATTGTAAATGCTTAGCCATATAATCCCTTTACTACCACATTTAGTGGTTATTTCATGACAAGAAGTTTACTGGCTTTGCAAATTTAATGAAGCAAATAATGGTACAAAAAAGAGTCGGTCCCATGTGGGATCAAAGCGATCTAATGAGGGTCATGTTTAAAAGGTTAAAGATCAGTCCTATGTAGGAGCAAAGTGACCTAATGAATGTCGAGTTTAACCCTGTGTGGGATTGCCCATTTAAAGTGGGCAACACTTTTAAGCAGCATTACATGAAAGAAGAGAAGAGGATTTTAAAGGATGGGCACTGGTATTGCTTTATATAATAGTGTTGTAGGATTTATGATGCGGATCAGGGCTGGAGTTTTCCGCAGTGATGTACATGTCCTATCTTGGACACCCAAACAGGAAAAATGACCAGGAATTTGCCCTTAAGTGAAATTCTGCAGATACCTAAACTGATGAACCTCTTCCTGTGCTTTGCTAAGGGTCACTGACTCCCAATAATCAATCTCTCCCTCTCTCATTTCTGCTTTTCTAGGTTTTAATGATGTAAATAGTCTGGTGGGAAAAGCACTCATACCTTAATTAAGCAAGAAAGGAAAAAAATGATAATTTGACGCCGGGGCACTGGAGATATTGAATGAATAAAATAGTCTGACCATCTCAAAATAGGTACGTTTTTGTTTTCCAATATAGGGCTTGTATTTATTTTGTCATCTTGACTCTGTGCCCAGGACATACTTGAGAACGAGAGGTAACTCTCAATGTACAGTATTACTTCCTGGTAAAACATTTTGGAAATAAAAATAAATGAAACGGTTTCATATAGTTTATGCTATTTTAAATGTGGGAATTTTACTTTTAGGACCAAATGACCGTTGCTAGCGATTTGATATAAAAAATCCCTGCTGCATTCTTTTCTGGGTTATGAGATCCTAACTAGACTCTAATGCAGGCCTGCACTACATGCGGCCCGCCCGGACTCACTGTGCGGCCCGCGGGGTCGTGTGGCGCCGGGTGCGGCGATCTTCGTCTTCTCCCCTGAAAATGTTATTGTATCCCCTGCAGGACCTGAAAAAATTTGTCGTGGCAACGGGACACTAAGTGACGTCACGCGACTCCATGTTACATAGCGCTGTAACCTCACGGCGTCTGGTTTTTTTTTTTCAGGACCTGCAGCGGAAACAGTAGAATTTTCAGGGGAGAAGACGGAGATCGCCGCACCCCACCGCCGGTAAGAATTGTGAGGGGGGAGGATGGTCATTTTAATTAAAGTGCGGTCTGAATCTGCTTTCCTTGGAGCAGTTTGGCCCGTTTAACTTTATAAGTTGTGCAGCCCTGCTTTAATGGAATGAAAGCGATGGTTTGTACAAACCCCTTCACTGCCAGACCGGGCTGCAACACACTGTAGAGCAACAGCAAAACAGCCTTTGAGGCATTATTGGCCCCTCTGGCAGTGAAGGGGATAATGGTAGCATGTGCCATCACTAGCTGCGGACCGCAAATGCAGCACAGCACGATGCTCTTTAACCACTGTACAAATTATCTGATGCACTGTCTACGATATACATACCATCATACAGGCAGATTTGCACAGGCTCATATACTGCTGACATTGTAACCCTGTGCTATTTGGCTTATATGGGTGCTACATACATGCTAATCATTAACTTACATTTGTTATCTGGCGGCTGTTCTTGTGCACTTATCAGCAGGAAGGTGTGTGGTGGAATGTGAAGTATTAATATTGTGTCCCTGACATTAGCAATGCTCAGCAGCAACCGGAGATTCAGTACTAGTGACAGTGTGAAGAGCTTTGGTTTTCTAAAGAATGATCAGCTACGAACCTACTTCTCCCATCATTTTTTAGTGGCAAGATTAGGAGCACAAACCACTTAGTGCAATGGTTCTGAAACTTTTTTCTCTCAAGGTACCCCTATTTCTAAGGATCAGTTGCTGAGGCACCCCTATTTCTAATGATCAGTTGCTGATACACCCCTACGAGCCTAAGAATCGAAACTAAAGCACACAAAATAGGACAGACATACTGTGCGCACACAAAAGGGTACACAGTCGTGTAACATTAAAGCAACACACCAAACAGAACAGATCACTACACCGTTACACTCACTTAAAACACGGCACACTAATGCACACGCACGCACACTGCTGCACAAGCGCACACACCAGGGAACACTACTGCACACGCAAGCACACCAGGGCACACTGCTGCACACGCACATCAGAGTACACTACTACACACAAACATTCACTCTCACACTGGGGCAGACAGACAACAATCACCTGTTTCTGCTCAACTTTTCTACAGGAACAAGTTCCTGAAATCTCCTCCTGATAGGCTGCATTACCCTGCAGCAGCAGCCAGTTTCGTTGGAGGATACTGCCAGCTCCCTAGCAGCTCTTCTCTTTTCTACCTGCTCTGGCAGAGCCTTCTGAGACTCCCATTATATTGTGAAATTCTGAGAAACCCCAACCCCCTCTAATAGCGCGTCTGAGATCAGATGCATTGTAAATGCTTCTGTATTTGGTACAATTTTCAAATGACTTGAAAATTGCAGGGAACCCTTTAGGGATGCCTGGAGGAACCCCTTTTGAAAAACTCTGACATTTGCCCTTTAATCCCTTTGCTGCATCACCTTGTAACATAACTTGACAATGCAGAGTTGGTGACCAAGTTGAAATGGAAGATTTCAAAAGGATTTTTGCGCTCCGTTGTCCCATAGTTGGCTGTACTGTACACGCTGTATAATGCAGCAGGCAGAGGCACTACAAAATAAAGCAAATTGTAAAAATATTTGCACCTGGATTGAAAACTGGTTGAAGGATAGACAACAGAGAGTTGTCATAAATTGAACTTTTTTCAGGTTGGGCTAAAGTTGTGAGTGGAGTACCTCAAGGATTGGTACTGGGACCACTGCTTTTTATCTTGTTTATTATGACCTTGAGTCTCCATCTTTGCTGATGACACAATTGTGTAAGGTAGTAGAATCCGAGCAAGATGTAATTTCTCTCCAGAAGGACTTGGGGAGACTGGAAACTTGGGCAGGTAAATGGCAGATGAGGTTTAATACAGATACATGTAAGGTTATGCATTTGGGAAACAAGAATAAACAGGCTACTTACAAATTTAAATGGGGCTAAATTAGGGGAATCCTTGATGGAGAACGATGTAGGATTGCTTGTAGACAGCAAGCTTAGCAATAGTGCCCAAAGTCATGCAGTAGCTGCAAAGGCAAACAAGATCTTATCTTTCATTAAACGGGCAATGGATGAAAGGGAAGTAAACATAATTATGCCCCTTTACAAAGCATTAGTAAGACCACACCTTTAATATGGAGTACCATTTTTGCACCACTCCTTAGAAAATACATTATGGAACTAGACAGTGTGCAGAGAAGAGCCACCACATTAATAAAGGGGATGGACAATCTGACTTATGAGGAGACGCTAGCTAAATTAGATTTATTTACATTCGAAAAGAGGCGTCTAAGAGGGGATATGATAACTATATACAAATATATTCATGGGCCGTACAAGGAGCTTTTAAAAGAACTATTCATCCCACGGGCAGTACAAAGGACAGTTGTCATCCCTTAAGGTTGGAGGAAAGGAGATTTCACCTGCAAAAAAGGAAAGGGTTTACAGTAAGGGCAGTTAAAATGTGGAATTCATTACCCATGGACAGTGTGATGGCAGATACAATAGATTTGTTCAAAAAAAGGTTGGACATCTTTTTAGATGGGAAAGGTATACAGGGATATACCAAATAAGTAAACACAGGAAGGATGTTGATCCAGGGAGTAATCTGATTGCCAATTCTTGGAGTCAGGAAGGAATTTATTTTCCCCGTATGAGAGATCATTGGATGATATGTCACTTGGGTTTTTTGTTTGCCTTCCTCTGGATCAATAAGTATAGATATAGGATAAAGTATCTGTTGTCTAAATTTAGCTTAGGTTGAACTTGATGGATGTATAACTATTTTTTTTTTCAACCTCATTTACTATGTAACTATGTAACACTAGGGAACTATCCATGTAACAAAATATGCAGGAAGCTAAAAGTGACAAACCTTGTGTGCTCATTTGCATGCAACTACCCAGAATCCCTGTCTGCAGTTTAACCACTATATGACAATGGACCGAATGCAAGCAGGTGGTGCGGACTTGCGGAAGACCTGCAGATACATGGAGTATTATGTCTTTGCCTATCTTAATTGCAAATGTCGGTGTTTAAATCTCTCCAGCTGTTTGTAATGTCAGAGAAAAACTCGTGCCGAATAATTTCTATGGGGCCTCTTAATTATGGCTGCAGTTGTACATATGTCTTACAACAAGCCTTTTTTACTCATCTGACACTTATAAGTATTTTTAAATTTGTGAACCCTCTCCCTCTCCTAATATTTATTGCCTCTCTGAGAACGGGGGAAAGAATACACTCTATTTACAAACATTTTGCCATTCAGGGGCCCATAAGAAATGCAGCCTGTATTTAATTTCAAGAGATTAATTTCTAGCAGCCACCTATTTACTTTTAGCATGGTTAGATTAGTTTCAGAAGCCCAATAAGATTGTTACATTGTTTACAAAAGATTGGCTTTGGGCTGGCTGCGTGGGATTGCACCTGTCACTGCCTGAGTGTTTTCACTGTATTTTATGTAGATTATATGTTGCTAGAGGACTGTATAATGCCTATAAAATTAAGAATGAATGAAAACATATTTCTTTTACAGGATTAAGTGCACTGCTCTATCATTCTGTGAACACTTCTGAATATTGTAAGACGATGGCACAATCCGTACATCTTAATCAGAACCTTCCAGGTAAAAAATAAGTCTGTGTATTTATATTTAACTTATTTTTTTGGTAAGATAGTTACATCTAATTTAAGAAAATTTATAATCTGAATGTTTCAATGTCACGTAGTAATATAGATATATAGAGATAGATCTCAGCAGTGATACTTCCAACACTGGGGAAACATCAGTACTAAAAACAACTGTCTGAAAGCTGCAGTTCAGTCTTTTTTTAAAAAAATTTTTTTTTACTTCAATAGTTTAATGTGTGCAATCTCTAATTACCTAAAGAACTGTATAGCTGCTGGTCAATTCGTTCTCCATATATTGATAGGCGAAATTTGGTGACATAATTAGTGAAGGGATCTGTTTTTCTTCTGCTTCTGTCTCTCAGTGGAAGCTCATGAATATTCATGAGCACTCCTGCACTGACATGTGCTAGAGGGAGGGTAGGGCTGACAAAGGGATGTGCCAGGGCTTGTGACAGGACATGAAGGGGCAGTGCCTTAGCAAACTGTTGTTAAAATAGAATACAAGAAAATTGGTCTTTCAAAGTTGTTTTTTTAAAAACAGAAAATGCTAAAAGTATTTTTTCTTACTACAGAACTGATTTATTAAAAAAACACACATGCAGGATATTGACTGAACTGCAGCTTTAAGTGAGAACTTTTATATTAAAACCCGCTCCTCTCAAACACCCCCCTCCTGCTGTCATCAAATGGTCCCTGTCACAGACAAAGCCATAAATGACCATCACTGGAGCTGACAGTGGGACAGCACACAGAGGGAACATGGCAGCACACAGAGGGAAACCATGAAGGTCATTACTTGGGATGATTTGTATATATTTAGCCCTTTCTTGAGATATCTAGCTCGATAGATATATATATATATAGATATATATATATATATATATATATATATATACAGTGTTCGACAAACCTATACATTTGCTCGCCCCGGGCGAGTGGATTTAACATCGTGGCGAGCGCCTATTGGCCCAAGCAGCATACGTTTGGTACTAGGTGGCAAGTAGATTTTTTTTGTGTGGCGAGTAGATTTTTTGGTGATTTGTCAACCACTGTTTATATATATATATATATATATATATATATATATATATATATATATATATATATATATATATATATTCTCAAGAAATGTTCTGATTCCAGAAGAAGCAAATGTCATAAGGCTGAAGAATTAATCTCAATGTACTGCAGTCTTTGATATTTCCAGTGACATCACACATTCAAGACGGCTGAGTCATGTATTAGTCTGGAGGGTGCGAGTCTCGGTGGAAATGGGAGGTACTTATGCATGGAAATGGGGGTGAATGTGTGGAATAGCCTCCCAGCAGAAGTGATGGCCTAATACAGTAAGGAAATTAAAAATTGCTTGGGATCGACATAACGAGATCCCAAATATGTCAGAAACCAACGGATCTAATAGGGTTAGAGGTTTCACAGCAAATATGGGAATGGATAGATCATTTGGCCCAACAAAGTGATTCTTATTTCTCATTCATTTCTATGTGTTATTCTCCCCTAATATTAATTATAAGTAATCTTCAATGGATTATTTGAGATTTATGGGTGTTCATTAATGTTTATATCCATTAATTACATTAATATGTTAAGGTCTCCATGGGCATTCACTAATTGGACCTCTTGTGTCCCCACAACAGATTTAGGAGGCCCTTTTCTGTACCGGGACCAGGATGACAATGAGAAGAATTCGTATTCGGTGGAAACTCCGTATGGTTTCCAGTTGGATTTGGATTTCCTGAAATATGTTGATGATATTCAGAGTGGTCAGACCTTGAAGAAGGTCCCTGTCCACCGCAGGCCAAGGGTGCCACGGCAATCCACATCATCCTTGAGAAGCCCATCATGTCAGGCTGGTGGGTGGACCTCTACAGAGTCTTTGAACTCCAGTGAGGATGGAAGATCATCCTCTGTATTTTTCCCAAGGGTTAGAACACCGTCAAGTTCCTCTGATGTTAAGGAGACTTTGAACTTGCAAAAGTCCAACCCAGTTTCCCCAATGCCCATTATCAACCTGCTGCCTCCGCCGTCCCCCAAGTCTCTTCTGCGGAACCATAGAGTTGAAAAAACCTTGATGGAGACGAGCAAGAGGCTGGAGCAAGAGCAGCTAAGCACATGTGGTTTAGAGATGCATAGTAGACCAAGTCCACCTACCAATCTTTTCAAGCTCAGTGTTACTAGCTCAAGTTCACCCAACCTGAGTCAACTGTCTTCATTAGGGCAGTTCAGCAGAGGTGGAGAAAGTCATGTAATACTCAGCCCGACCTTCACAAGTTCAGTGAGAATCAGCCCTCTGAACTCTGGAAGAAGCACTCCAGCTAACATCAATTCAGCTAATCTCCAGTATGTCCGGGAGCAGATGGCTGCTGCTCTAAAGCAGTTGAAAGAGCTAGAGGAGCAGGTGAAGGCTATTCCTGTGTTGGAAAAGAAGATTTCCACTCTTGAGAGGGAGAAGAAGCAGCTTCTGACAGATCTGGAAAAGAAGCAGGTTTCTGTCACAGTAGACACCAGCTTCCGGGAGAGGTCCTCCAGCACTGGTAATTCCAGCATCAATGGAAGTGACTCAGAGAAAAGTCTTGAACTACCACCTGAAAAAGAAGGTGAATCTGAGACTGGGAAATCCAGAACAAGTAAAATAGCAGAGCTGAAAAGACTTACTGAGAAACTGTCTGTTCCAGAAAGGAGCAGCAAGACTGGAGGCAGCAAGGCATCTTCCAGCCCCCCAAAAGTGATGGAAAGACGTTGCAAGTCAATAGGAGTAGGAAATGAGATGGACATGAACGATGCTGTGTTCTATTACAAGTCTCAGAAACCGAGCAGGGATGTCGCTGTGGGGCCAGAGACTGAAACAAAGCACGTCGGTGTGTGGGTGATGGAATCCTTGTTGGGACTGACTTGTGAGGCAGAAAAAGAGATGGAACTCCTTCAACATACAATAGACCACCAGAGGGAGGTCATTTGCATCTTGGAAGGTCATTTAAAGGAAGCGACTTACGAACTAGAAGAGCTGAGAGTGGAGGTTTGCTCCAGAAGACAGAAGAACATGGTGGACAAAGAAGTGATGGCCCAGCCTCAAACACTAGAAGCATCTTCTGAAGCTGTGGTTCCAATGCTCAGCCAGGCTTCTGGAAACCATTTAGAAACGGTAGACACAGGAATTAATTGTTCTTCAGAAATGTCTTGTGTCAGAATAGGCTGTATCTTAGAAGCTAAGGAAGTTGCAGTTGGCCCTGACTTGATGTTGGGATATCAGGAAAAAAGCACTCAGGCTAATTTGAAAGGAACGAACAAAACACAATCCACTTTGAACAGTACCATAATAGAAACCTTAAGTGAGTCAATGGGTGACATAAAGTCAAAACCCAAATGTAAAAGGACTTTGTTGGCAGGAGATGAGGTGGATGTTGCTAAGAATAACCAGGATATCATGAAACATGTGGAGAAGGGTGATAAGACTGGGGAAGGTATTACGGTGGAAGGAAAGGTCACAGCTCTCTGCTCGTCCTCTGAAGTGGGGGATGAGCAGTGTTTAATTATTCAGAACTCAAGCAAAGCACTGGAGGAAAGTGTATGTCAAAAGGAAGAGGCTGCAGAGGGAAGCTTAGCTACGTTGGGCCAAGCTGGTAAGATACTTCCTGCCAACACTTGGCTTATCTCCTGTACATCCAGACAGCGTCCTTGTAAAATAGAAGGAATACAAGATACTTTTAGGGATATAAATTACATTCCCTTTACATTTTTTAACCTGGCCTCATTGAAACGCCACTCAAAACCTTTCAATAGTTTTACTCACTCACATACACCACACATACACCACACCACACATACACCACACCACACATACACCACGCACACACACATACACCACGCACACGCACACACACACATACACCACGCACACACACGCACACACACGCACACATACACCACGCACACACACACATACACCACGCACACGCACACACACACATACACCACGCATACACACACATACACCACGCACACGCACACACACACATACACCACACACATACACCACGCACACACCCCACGCACACACACCACGCACACATACACCACGCACACCACGCACACATACACCACGCACACCACGCACACACCACACACAACATGCACACCACACACCACGCACACATACACCACGCACACATACACCACGCACATACACACACACACACCACGCACACACACACACAACACACACACACCGTGCACACGCACACATACACCACGCACACACCACGCACACATACACATGCACACGCACACACACACACCACGCACACACACACCACGCACACACACACACACATACACCACGCACACGCACACACACACATACACCACGCACACGCACACACACACATACACCACGCACACGCACACACACACATACACCACGCACACATACACCACGCACGCACACACACACACACATACACCACGCACACACACACACACACACCACGCACACACACACACACACACACACACATACACCACGCACACACACACACACACACACACACACCACGCACACACACACACACATACACCACGCACACACATACACCACGCACACACACATACACCACGCACACACACATACACCACGCACACACACACATACACCACACACACACACACACACACACATACACCACGCACACACACACATACCACGCACACACACACACATACACATACACCACACACACACACATATGTATGCATATGTATATATACACAATAAAAAATTAATAGACGATACCGTTCTGTGGCTAACGAAATGCTTTTATTTGTGCGAGCTTTCGAAAGACTCTATCTTCTTCCGGCGATGTTACATTGAATAAAGCAAGCCAGGATTTTACTTAAAAACATTGCATCTTGGAATGTAATCTGTGACTGGAACCTATCCAGGTGTTAAATAGTCCCTGAATGTTAGTGATGTGTGTGTGTGTGTGTGTGTGTGTATATGTATGTAAGTAAATATACATTTGTAAAGAGCCCATGCTTCACACAAGGTGTGTGTGGAGTGGGAGTGTACATCAATGGTGTGGGTAGGTGTAGAAATGTAAGAGGATGTTGCATTACTAAGTGTGTGAAGATACTATGTGGTTCCTATTGGTATATAGGGATGGAATTACATGGAGTATTTGTATGTGTAAGAGACAGCTGTGTGTGCATGCATATAGCACAGTATGTATAGACATGGCCTTTAGCACTCATGGGAAGAGAGTTCTCTTGTGTCAGTAGTGACTCATGAAACTACGATCTCGGTTTAGGCCACCGCTAAGTGTCCCGAACAGTTGCATAAATTTGTATTCATGCAACCGTCTCTTTCGGTGTTCTAAGATTACCTTTGAGTATGGCCACCTTCAGATCTTTCATCTTATGGTCAGAGAAACGTTCGCCGACAGGACTGTCTCTTGTTTGGCGTGTGAATCTGTGGCGATGCAGATTCATTCTCTTGTTTAGCCCCTTTCCCGTTTCACCTATGTAGTAGCAGCCCCCTGGGCATTTCATGCACATGATGAGGTACACAACATTGCTGGAGAAACAGGTGAACCTTCCTCTGATTTTTGCACTCCAGATTCCTGTGTGGTATTTGTATTGTGCCCGCTGTGTTGAGCATTGTGCAGGTTTTTTTATCTTGCATCCAAGCATGATCTTGTCCCGCATCCCGTGTCAAAGCATATCTGGTTGTATTGTATGGGTTGCATGCTTAGAGTGTGTCGAGTGGAAACTGTTGTCCTTCAAATAGCTGGCTCTGTCTGTAGGTTTGTGTTAAACAGAAGTCTGTAATTAGTTGTTCTTTATAGTAATGGTGGTGTCTAGGAAATATACTTCGTCCGGGGAATGGGTGAGTTTGAGGTTGATGGTTGGGTGGAACGTATTGAAGTTCTCATGGAACTTTAGGAGGTTCTGTTCACCAGAGGTCCAGATCAGCAGGATGTCATCGATGTACCGAAGGTATGCAAGGGGTTTCAAGTGACAGGTGGAAAGAAAGTCACTTTCCAGTTTTGCGCCGAACAGATTGGCATACTGTGGTCGCAATCAGAGTGCCCATAGCGGTCCCGGTTGTCTGGAGGTATGTGTCATTTCCAAATGTGAAGTAGTTATGTGTCAGAATACATTCGATGCATTTAGTCACTGTCTCTGTGAGTGGCTCCTGCGGTCCCAGAAAGTATCTGCAGGCTGAAATCCCATCCTCGTGGGGAATGTTTGTGTAAAGTGATTCTACATCCATGGTTGCTAGTAGTGTTCCTGTTGGGAGGGGGCCAATGGCATTAAGTTTGTTTAGCAGGTCGGTGGTGTCCTGGGTATAGCTGGGTGTGTTCCTGACAAGTGGTTTTAGAATGCCCCCCACCCAGCCAGAAATATTCTCAGTCAGTGTGCTAGATCCAGAGATAATAGGGCGCCCAGGGTTACCCTCTTTGTGAATTTTAGGGAGTATGTAGAATGTGACAGTTTTTGGAATAAAAAAAACAAAAAAGAAAATCACAGGATTCCCCAAGGATCCCTATTCACTGCACTCCAAGTCTGTTTGCATATAGAGGGGTGAAATACTCCCAGACCAAATAGTCTAGTTGGCTACTTCAGATACATCAAGTAACGGCTCCCAGCACTGTGGAAGGACAATAACCAATAAAATCCAAAACCCCAGTTGCAGATTATGCATTTCAGTCTCTCAGCTGCAAACTTGGGTCAAAAATTGGCAAAAAAATATTTCAGAAATGTAATCTTTTAATGGGATTTTTCCTTTGATAAATCAGACACCATTTTTTTTTTTTAAAAATCAGTATTACTCTGGGATGAGAAGCCACTGGAAGTTTTGATGGTGCTGTGTAGTTGTGTATATGACATAATTGTCATACTGATTTTTACGTAGTGGGATTATAATGAACTTTATGGTATTCTAAGGGAGGGATCCCATTATAATCGATGTGTACAAGAAGGGGATCCCGTTAAAGTATATGACGTGTAAGAGGGGGCTTCCATTAAAGTGTACGGGAGGCTTCATTTAACTTTACGTCAAGGGGGGAATTCCATTGATGTGTATGGGAGGTGGAGGAACTCCATCAGTGTGTGTAAAATGCACATCCCATTCATGTGTGTAAGAAGGGATCCAATTGAAGTGCATTTTGTGTCCAACATGGGGATTCCATTGAAGTATATGGTGCGTTAAAGGAGCATTAAATCAGTTCTGTAGTATTAGATAATACTTACTACATTTTTTTTAAATTCGACTCTTAATGCCATTTTTAATGAGTTGTAATGTACTGAGCAGCCTTTAATTCTATGCAAGTTTTAACACACCCCCCAAGCAGTGCAAGATGTTTGCAACACTTTCCTTGTGATAATTTGTTGCTAATATTCCCAGCAGTTTCAGCTGCAAACTGTAACAATACATAATGTTACCTTAGTGATATACGAATACATTATAGCTGTTGTGCAAAATTTAGCAAAGCCAGTACAACCAACCTCACACTGATAATACCCATCAAGGTTGAAACATGTTTATTGGCTTTGCATATCCCATGCTGTGCTTTAAAGCTGTGTGAACAGCGTTGCATTTGCTTATATGGGCTCCACGTAAATGGCTTTTTGGACAAAAGGTGACAGACACATTGTGTGCTCATTTGCATGTTGTTTCCCAGAATCCCTTGCAGTGGAAGCACTGTATGCGGGGTGATAATGGTTGAAAGGCAGGGTTGCCGACCTGTCTAGGACATGTAAATGTGCTCACAAGTGATATTCTTTGTGTGTGGTTGTTTTTTTTTTTTTTTTGAAAGGTGCCGCTTATATTGCCCCTCTATTAAGGGTGATCCTTTTGAAATGTGTTGTGTGTGTATAAGGGAGATCCTTGTAAAGTGTACGGTTTGTAAGATATTGATCCCATTGAAGTGTATGGTGTGAAAATAATTTAAAAGGTTTTTAAGAACTATCTGAATAGTCTTCATGGACCAGCAATGGTCATGGATCATTGCTGTGCTCTATTCTAATTCACAGCAGTCCTGTGTTCTATATGGAAAATTGAGATTGTGGCAACCAAATGATGACATCTCAAGCTTGGCAACACTGCCAACCAGTGGCTGTTTATAGTACTTGTCCTTTCATAATATCAAAATGATCATTTATTTGTTAAACGCAAACACATTCCGCAGCTCAGGTCAGGGGGGGGGGTACAGAGTTATGTAAATTACATAAACAGAATACCAAACGAGGACAGACAAGCGCAAACAGATACAGAAGGTAATTAGGGCTCTGCTCGTGAGAGTTTACAATCTAGAGGGAATAAGGGGCAATGCTGAAACAAAAGGTAAAGTGGCTCCCTGGTGTGGGATGGAGGATGCCTGGGGGTATGGTCCACCCGCACAGCTGATCCCATTAAAGCATCATTACAATTGTATGTAGGCTGTGGTACATTTACATAGGTGATCTCTGTTCATTAAGACATTTCTTACAGCATGGGAACAAGTGCAATGGTCAGTGTGTGGCACCTAGGGAACGTGGAGTACCACTACTTCTTCATTTTCACACCCAGAGAGCCTCTACTTTTTATTCACAGAGCCAGTACCACTAATTTATCACCTCCCATGTACCACTTTGCAATTGACCGCCCCAGCGGACCATTACTTTTTCATTCACAATCTGTGGGTTCCACTACTTGTTTGACACACAACTGGTTCCTTTTCCTATTTAACGAAAACCTCTCCCGCTTTCTCCATTTTTAACTGCAATCATTGTTTACAGCTGTCCAAAATAGCCTCCCCAATTTGAATACATTTCAGAATGTGTTCGCCGTCCTACCCCTACTTGTGTTTTTGTAGCCACTTGCACCACTGCGGATAAATGTTACGGATATTCCGATTACAGTTCTTCTTCTTTTCTCTGTACTAGGTGCGCTGAAGTCCATCATGAAAAACAAAGACGGTCCTTCGAAAAGTGACTCGAGCAGAGGGAAAAAGAGCCTGCAGTTTGTTGGCGTGTTGAACGGAGAGTACGTTATGTGCCACTAAACGGCAGCAATTTGCAACTTTAAAACAGCAAGTAAAAATATGACTTGTGAGCCCATTCACGTAATTCCCCATTATCTCTTAGCATACAATGCTTCCACTGCAGCCAGGGATTCTGGGAAATGACATGCAAATGAGCACTCGGTCACCTTTTGCTTCTTATGCATTTTAAAATGTATAACTCCTACAGGTATAAGCGTATGCCTCCCATATTCCACAGCTTTTCCAGCACAGCCTGGGTTAAAGATTTGCCTTACACCTCTTTTACCCAGGCTGTGCTGAAACTGCTGTGCAATACAGAAAATGTCGGGGATGAACACCCACAGTCCACAGATCAGGAAAACAGCAGCATACTGTACATTAAAGGGGCAGTTACCCCTACTAGATCTTTTTTGCCTCTCCCTCTTTTTTATACAGCTGTAGCCAACCTTAATGTCTTTGGTGCCAAGACCGCACAGAAGGATTAACTCTGGGGGGGTCCCATTCAGAAGTATGGCGTATGGACCCCCTGCAGCGCGATTGCAGCTGGCACTGTCCCTAGCACCGCTTGACTTTTGCTTGTTAGTCTGCGGCGCTGGGGGGCAGTAAGTCTGTATGTGTAGGAAGCTGGGGTCTCTGGAGCTGAACCGGGGGTGTGTGTACTGTGTAGGGGTTAATATAGGTCTGTGTTTTATCCATTCACACAGACACATTTTCTCTGTAACTTTAGGGTGGTATTGGGACATATTCCTGTTACATCCCCTTTTTCATTTGTGATCATCCAGGTTAATAGTACAAACATTTAGTCATTCAATGAGGATAGCGATTCACTTGTCTTGAATTGACCTCACTTCGATCCTACACCCACCACCAAGGATTTTAAACCACTGTATACATGAGTTCACTTTGTTGATATATGTATTAATAAAATGTTATTATTTTTCTGGGAGTTATGTCGCCTTTGGTAACACTTATCTAGCATTGTATCTAGAAGACCACTGAGTTCCTACCTAAATATATCATACACTGAGTGCAATCTATGGGAAACTTTCTGTGGCCCCTCGGGCACACATATGTATTCAATATGTAAACTAATAAGCAACAACTATTGATGTATCACAAACTATTTAGATTTTTTCACTTACAGGCTAGCAGTGCAGCTTCTCCGCATTCTTGTTTTCTACCAGATCAGATTAGATTTACTCCAACCAAAAGAAAGAGAAACATCTTTATTTCTCACATAATTTATAAAACATTAACTTTACGCGTGACTGAATCTTGCTATAAAGAATAAAGAAAGTTAAACTAAATTGTTTAAAAAAAAAAAACATTTGCGGACTATTTTAACTATTCCGTTAAAACATTGGCGATCAAGGATTAACGGATTTAATTAATTTGTCTATTTAATAGGGTTGCCCCTTAATAAGTCATTCTATTTGATCATTAGAGCTTACAATTTAAAGAGCAGTAACTGTGTTGAGTGATCATTCCTGCATATTATGACTTTGCCTGCAGACTCAGACAGCCTTAATTACCGAGGTCAGAACGTCATTAAGATAATTACCTTGGTACAGCCCTAATACTCTCTAGGGTTAGAGAGCCAGAAGAGTTCTCACACCTCTTGCATAGCTTGTTGACGGTTGAACTTTGACCTAAAGTTTTCCCAAAGGAACATGGAAAGCTTTTGGGGGGTATATCCCTCTGGGGCAGATATATATGTGTCAATAAGGCTAAATCCACACCACAGTACAGTGTACAGATGTTGCAGCTGTCATTTATCCCACTGGCGCATTGCAGCAGGACACACACAATTCGCCAGTGGGAGAAACCGCCATCGTAAATGCAGTAGCCGCATGTGATAAAATTGGCTTATGCAAAAATGGGGTGGGACTAAGGCACGAGGGTGTGCAAGAAAGTCTGCTACATCTGTCGCTGGATAAGGGTGCTTGCCGATCCCCATTATATCACACAAGCAAACTTAGTCCGCTTTCCCTTTCCTATTGTCTTATCTTATTTGTTACACTTATTGTACTATAATTCACTGTAATGTCTCATGTAAAGCGCTAAGTACAGCTGTGACGCTATATAAATAAAGATATACTACATACATATATTGGTTAGAAGATGCTACAAATGAAATCGGGGTGATGAGTAAAAATCGGCCATCATGTGGTGAGTTTGCTCAGTCTGTCCTTTGATGAACTGGACTTGGCTGTACGCACTGAATTAAGCATTATGGGGAAACTGCAAATTATGAGTACTTTGACTAGTATGTATGTAAATAACACTCACACACTCAACACAATCACAGTACAACTAAACTGACAATTGTGTGTGTGTGGGAAACACTGTGCCACAACTTTTTTATTATTTTGACCCGTGTCTATATGCTTTTAAGCCACTATCTCCACCTAAGTGTGTGCTGGAATCCAGTTGACATCATAATGTTGATATGTTCCTAAGCGGAGCATCACTGTCACATTGTCCTTGTATAACCTTCAATGCTGAGGAAGCCCTTGAAGATGTCAGATCTCTCCTGCACCTCTCACCACTGATAATTGTAGCTGGTAACCTATTTTTTTGAGTTCAGATAAAGGTGCATTGTGTGTCTTTTGGAGACAAGTGTAACCCTTTCCCTGCCAGAAAGGCCAGCAGTACACTGCAAATTTACCAATAACACCAACATATCTAAGGCATTAGATCTGGGTGATTGATGCTTTTGTTACATAAATAAGAATCCTCAAAGTATTTTTAAATAAAAAAAATTTACGTTCGTTTGTAAACATGAACTGAGGCATGGAGGAGGGAGAGTTCCCTAGTTACATTGTTTGCAAAAGAGATAGACAATGCGCTAAATGAAGATATCGATTAGCCCGTGTTAATCACAATCCAGTGTTAGCTGCCATTCGAGTCAGTGGCCTGTAATGCAGGGTCGCATTGTGATAACCCATATCGCACCTTTCATATTTATGATCACCTTGTGTCTCACCCGGGGATTTTTCAGCACTTAATTACTGTATTGGCCTATCGCACCCCTTTTGGAAGTGTATTCCATGAGTCCACCACCCTTTCTGTGAAGGATGTCCTCACATTTCCCCTGAGCCTCCCACCCTCCAGCGTCAGAGCATGACCTCTTGTTCTAGCACTTCTCCAGAACTGAACACTGGTCAGTGAGGTCTTGCCAACGATCCACAAAGTGGCATAGTGGCCTGTCTCTTCCTGCTGCTAAAACCTTTCTATAAGCAACCCAGAAGCACTGTGTACATTAATGGCGCTATATAAATAAAGACATACACACACACAGACACACACAGACACACACAGACACACACAGACACACACAGACACATACACACATACAGACACACACACACACACACAGACACACACACATACAGACACACACACACACACACACATACAGACACACACACACACACACACATACATACACACATACATACACACACACACATACATACACACATACATACATACATACATACATACACACACACACATACATACATAGGGCTTTGTCTATAGCTGGAATAATGACAGTCAGGTCCCTTTGCTCTGTAGTGGTTGACATTATAGAGCTGAGTCTTTTTTTTCTAATCGATTTGTCCTTGAATCTTTTTTCGCCTGGTCACTGTGTAGATACGAGAGTACGTCAAGTGAAGACTCCAGTGATAATGAGGAAGACAGCTCATCGGACAAAGTATCGGGCGACAGCTCGGACAGCGAGACGTTAAACTACATCGAGACGTCCGAGGAAGAGATGAACGTGAACATGGAGGACAGCGACAGTGATGTAGAGGACCCTGCAGCAGAGGAGAAGAGGAAAGCAAAAGAGAGGAGGAAGAAAGAGAGGGAGGAGAGGGCAGCTAAACATGATGTAAAGAAGTGAGTGACATGGAAAAATATTTGTGATGTGCTAAGTGGAATGTCCTCTTTATTACCTCCTGATACAATGAGCTAATAGATATCTGCGCATATTTGAAACAGCGTGGAATATATATATATACACATACACACACACACACACTAAATATATTGTGTGTATGTGTGCGCACACTTTTTTGTGCTTGCTATGTGGGATTGCTCTTTTATGGATCTTGCATGAAGTAGCTGGTCCGGCTCTTCGATCCGTTGTATTTTCTAGGAAAGCGCTACAACTCTGTTGAGTAATCACTGTTATTAGTTGATTTGTTGTGTTTTTGCCCCAGGTTTGGGCTGAGCCTGAAGATGCGGGAAGCCTGTCTGATCGTTAACTCTCATTTAAAGGATTCCAGCACCATGAAAACCGAAGAGGCTGTAAGTAAGAGGCTGTTCTGGGCAGTGGGTGATATGTGACGTACTAGGTGATATAAAGCACCACTTATTTATACCAGTCATTTAGGAAACCGGAATACTACTGCAGTGTATACCATTGTATATATCTGTGTGCATGTGGCAGTGGGTGTGTACGCAGGGGGGAGGAATCCCCTGGAAGATATCCAAGGTACCCCTTCCAGGACTTCCCCAGTTGGGGCTTCCTTTTGGATGGCTGGTTAATGACCTGGGAGAGCACTGATAACTACACAAATAAGTATCTCGAGAAAAGTCAATGGGAGGAAGATACAAGAGGGTCATAGATCACACTATAAACCTGTCACGCTACAGGTATCAACCTCCCAAAATCACATCTGTGTGACGGTGCTGTTGGAATCTCTAACAGCTCCTTACCCTGCATCCAGTATTTATCTGGCAAGAAGAGACTGTCGCTGACTTGGAAAGGTCTCCACTTTGATCCAGTTGGTGAATAAAATCAAAAGCATCCGTCCATAGTGTCTACGCAACGGAGTGAATATTAAAGGTCAGACACACACACACACACACACACACACACACACACACATACACAGACCTGGTTAGGTTATGGATGGTGTGTAAAAAAAAAAAGTGACAAAAACCCTCCACAGTAAAGCATATAGCAAATGGAAATATTAATGTATGTTCACTTGCATGTCTTAGACAGGTCTGCAACCCGGCCTTTCACCATTATCACCCAGCACTCCCACTGCAGCAAGGGATTCTGGGAAATGACATGCAAATGAGCACACAATGTGTCACCTTCTGCCTGAAAAGACATTTACATGGAGCCCATATAAGCAAATGCAATACTTTTCACACAGCTTTTAAGCACAGCATGGGATATGCAAAGCAAATAAAACTACTCACATTGGCTATATGCTAACGGTGGAGGTTTTCTGTTGCCTTTTTCCCCCACTATAACTTAAAATGTGTATGGTAAACCTACCCAGCCTGAAAAATTTGTAAAGCCAATACAACCAACCTCACACTGATACCCATCAAGGTTGAAACATGTATGTGAGTAATTTTATTGGCTTTGCATATCCCATGCTGTGCTTAAAAGCTGTGTGAACAGCATTGCATTTGCTTATATGGACTCCCTGTAAATGGCTTTTCAGGCAAAAGGTGACACATTGTGTGCTCATTTGCATGTAATTTCCCAGAATCCCTTGCTGCAGTGGGAGCACTGTATGCTAGGTGATAATGGTTGAAAGGTAGGGTTGCAGACCTGTCTAGGACATGTAAATGTGCTCACAAGGGATAGTCTTTATTGGAGATATGATTATGACATGTATAATCAGTCTACATCTAGTGTGCAATTGCACGGTTCAGAATTTAGTCTGCTGAATTGTAAAAAAAAAGGCATGGTTTATCCTCCGCATAACATTGAACTTGAGTGACAGTATAAAGCAGCTGTCCTTATTTTTATTGTATCAGAAATTAGATAAGGTCTCAGATATGCAATATACTGTTGTGACATAGCCTGGGCTACAAACCTGCAGCGCACAAAGAGATTACCGTGCTGTGGTATATATCCTCATATATGCAGAAGTCCTCGGATTGCTACCCGTCTAGAGCTCTGAATGGGGAGAACGATCATTGGAGAAAGAGTAGAAACAATATACCATCCTTCATAGCCCCAAGGTGCAGTTACACATCATTTTTATTGTTGCTGGTTTTAAATAAAAAAAGGTAGCACACTGTTACAAACCTGACAGATTTTGGCAAGGAATTGACGTCTTCATACCCTCCCAAACTTCCAGCCATCTTTAACCCCAGATTTAGGTGTCACTTCCACGCCAAAACCGGCCGGGTATGATGGCGGAGGCATTTAACAGTATTACCTTTTTTTTTTCTTTACTAGTAACAATAAAATGATTTTTAACTGTAACTTTGGTCTATGAAGAATGGTGTATTGTTTCCTCTCGCTCTCTAATGGTTGTTCTTCCCATTCAGAGCTCTGGGTGGGTAGAAATCCCAGGATTTTGTATGTTGGCTGCATATATGAGGATATATACCAGGGCATGTTTAAGGTGAGAACATTCCATTTATTGCCATGTTGAGACGACCTTATACAAAGTTTCTACAGGATATTCCTGTTATATCCACCTAGCCACCAAGTGTTATTACCTTGTAATCTCTCTTTGTTTTGCTTATTTTTCACTAGCTATGTTTTATTTTATGTGCCTTCATGACAGGCCCAAAGCCTGCAGTAGAGTGTCTACATGGCAACATCTGCTGTCATCAGTTGATCCATTTCACCAGGACGTATAAAGCTGCCTGCTATATTATCTCTCTTATTCTAAACTCCTCTGATATGGCGCTTTGAAGGCACAAAGTGGGTGGGATTTGTGAGCACATTCGCATGTCTGACAGGTCTGCAACCCTGCTTTGTGTTAGGAATAAGTTGCTCAGTTTAAGTAGTGATTAACAATTTGCATATAGAACCATTTACAAACAATATTGTATTATATTGGTTTGTATAAACCTATATAGGGGCAGTGATACAATCCATCTCATTGTAATATTCGTCGGACGCACGGTTTGCTTTACATGTATGTTGGCAGTTGTTTGCTGCTCTAATTAGCTAAAGGTTCTCGGCTTCAACCAATGAGTCTTTATATGGTATAAGACCCCCAAATCCAGTGTTGTACCTGCTAAATAAGGAAGTGTTATTTAACCTGTTAAACATGACACTGCCATTCGTTCACTTTGATCTTGGGTTGGACGGACCTTTCAAATTAATTGGTCCAGATGTACAGTAGCAGCGCATGGAAGTCTTAACTGGGACTTTTCTCCCTCAGCTGTCCAGCAGCCACATGATACAGCAGGAGTGGTTCAAGGCATCCAGCCAGAAGTCTTCCGCAGCCGACAACGTGGCCGGCTACCTCCAGGCTTTCTCCCAAGTCTCCCCGGGGATGCTGGGCCATGTCGTAAACTTTGCCGACGGGAATGGCAACACGGCACTTCACTACAGTGTGTCGCACTCCAACTTTCGGATAGTTGAAATGCTGCTGGATACAGGTATGTAGCATGGACCGTACACCGTGAGCGAGGCGTGATGCGAGCAGGATTACCGCTGCTTTTTCGGACCGTACACCGTGAGCGAGGCGTGATGCGAGCAGGAGTACCGCTGCTTTTTCGGACCGCACACCGTGAGCGAGGTGTGATGCGAGCAGGAGTACCGCTGCTTTTTCGGACCGCACACTGTGATCGAGGTGTGATGCGAGCAGGAGTACCGCTGCTTTTTGATATTTACAAACGTAGTACTGTGGCTTTTTTTTATTTACAAATTTAAGATCACTTTTATATTTACAATCCAGGGGTGCCACAGCATTTTTTATAAATATCCAGAAGTACCAGTACTTTTCTATTTGCAGACTGTCTGTTTTTATATTTTATTGTAAAGAAAACAGGGTTTCAAATGGTTCAATGAAACCAACACTATAATGTTGAATAAGCTGCCTTGGCAACAACACATTAGTATGTGAAAAAGCTCGTGTATATGGGATTGCGGCTTTAAGTAACTGTTCAAGATTCAGCTGATTTTGATTTTCAACCTTCGATTTGCTGGAAGGACTTTTTTCGCCCTCCGCTATTTTTGATATCAGGTAATTCTTTAAACCGGCACAAAGTTTGCAGCAGAGAGCGCACGTGGCAACTCCTTCACTGAAAGGTCGATCTGGGACCTGAAACGTTGTTTCTCCCCTGTTCTTGGCTGTCACAATAAATGAAGATTTGCATTATGAGCTTGTGAGTAGAGATGTACTTTGTACCTCTGTCCCAGAGGAGACCTGCCTTTTGAAGAATGTGTTTGTCTATGTTGTGTTGGCTGCGCAAGCAGGATTCTCCTCCAGAGCCGTTTTACGACCTTCGTAGGCCCTAGGCACTTTTATTTCTAGAGGCCTGTGTGTCCGATATTTTTCCTCATTTTTATGCTAATTTCATCGTTTGCTTGTTTCTTTCGATAATAGCAATATTTGGCATCGATACTTTTGTTTCGATATTTAAAGGTATCGATACTTCAAATGCATTTTAAATTAAAATTTGCTGTTTTCTCTTATTTTGTGATTTTTTTTTTGTTTTAGGTATTTTTTCAAGTGAAATATTGTAGGCCCTAAAAGGTTCGTAGGCCCTAGGCACTGTGCCTAGTTGGCTTAGTCGGCCTAATGTAAAAAGCGGCCCTGTTCTCCTCGCCCGAAACTGTTCCCCCGCACTTTGGAACTGTTCGTCTCGCTCACTCCCTTTAGCAGTAGGTACTGAGCTGTCTGCAGCCTCCATGTGCTCTCTCTTGTGTAGCAATGCCGCAGCTGCGGCCTGGACATCGGGAAGGGGAGAGGGCGTTGTTTTCTCTTGCTATCCAATCCCGAACGCCGTCTCCCATTGACAAACAAACTAAATTGATGATATACTTTGTTTCTTAAATTGATGATATTGAATGAATATGACCAGAGCTCCCTAACTTTACTTCTATTTATCTTAATTCAGGAGTTTGCGATGTTGATCGGCAGAATAAGGCGGGTTACACGGCCATCATGCTCGCTGCTCTCGCCGCCGTGGAGAAGCAGGATGACATGAATATTGTGCGCAGACTCTTTAGCCTGGGGAACGTTAATGCCAAAGCCAGCCAGGTAATAATAATAATATTTCTTATGTATAGTGCCGTCCGTGCATGCAGCGCTGTACATAGAGTTTTGCAGGCACAACGAGTCCCTGCCCTGAAGAACTTACAATAAAATTTTGGTTCCTGAGGCATAGGGAGATAAAGTGACTTGTAAGGCCCCAGGAGGAGCTGACACTTGGATTTGAACCCAGGCTCCCCCACTTCATGAGCAGTGTTCTTACCACTACCATTTCATGGTGCTACTACGGTTCTACATTTATAATCATAATTACACTAGAAAAATAAAGTGACAAAATTGCATATTTAATCTATAAGATAGGAAAGGTAAGAAGTAAGCAGTTATACTACGAACATAACTACTATAGAGATTGAATTAAGTCTACATTAAACTAAGCATTCCAACTCCTATGATAATACTGTTGTTATCTGCATTACCCAGCTTTAACAGGAGCAGTAACACCTGCTACACCTGCAGGGCCGCAGACAGATTTCCCGGGGCCCAGGACTAGAGCTTCGCCTGTGCCACCCCTTGCAATTCCTCCCCTTCAACACCTGTATTTCCCTCCCCCTCTGTCTCTCATTCTTAACCCCCCCCCACCCTCTTCCTTACTTCCTCCCTCACTCTCCCCCTCCCTCTCTTACACCCCCTCTCTTCTTATTCCCGCCCCCCCTCCACTATCACTCAATTACCCCCTCTCACTCAATCCCCCCTTTCCTGACACTCGTTTTCCCCTCCTCCCCTGTCCACAATTCCCCCCAATACTTTTACAACCCCCTGCAATACACACACAATACCCCCCCAAATACAGACACCACAACCACCCCCCCAAATACAATTCCTCCCCTTCACAAATACAATTCCTCCCCTTCACAAATACAATTTCCCACCACCACAAATACACTTACCACCGCCCCACCACCACAAATACACTTACCACCGCCCCACCACCACAAATACACTTACCACCGCCCCACCACCACAAATACACTTACCTCTGGTTGCCACCATCATCGGGCCCCGGATCTCCCTAGCTGCTGCCTTGTGCCCCGCCGGGCCTCTCTCCCACCGGTGCATGCCGGAGGCTGAGCCTGACTTCCAGGTGCACCCAGCTTGGAGAGAGAGCGAGAGGCCCGTCATGGGAAGAGGAGGCAGCAGCTGAGGAGAGCCGGGGCCCGGCGGTGGCAACCAGAGGTCCGGTCCAGCTGCTGCACCCCCTGCAACTACCAGGCCCCCTACAACTACCAGGCCGCTCGCAGCCACTGACCCTTTGCCAAGAGTTCCGATGGCCCGTGGGAGAAATACTGCTGGCTGCTCAGCTGTCTGGAGACTGAGCGACTGATCTGCGTCTACTCCGTTCTCCTCTCTCAGCACGACACAGAGGAAAGGCAGATCTCAGCCTCCCCGCTATGAATGTTAAGTGTGTGGTCGAAATCTGATGAGTGTGCTATGTGAGAAGGGAGGAGGGCAGTTTGAGAAAAAAGATGATTTTGCCATGTGATAAGGGGGATGGAGATGACTATGTTGTGTGTGGTTGTGTGTGGTTGTGTGTGTGGTTGTGTGCACCGAGATTTAAAAAAATCCTCCAGGGATGCCCGTGCTCACAAAAGGTTGAGAACCACTGAGCTAGATAATTTTGTTACATTGTATCTTCCTGTTATATGGGGAGAGCTGAAAGCTCTGGGAAATTACATTGTCTGATACCTAGAACTTCCTGTAACATAAGTGACATCATCAACGTGGCAACGTGGAGACTTCTAAGTATAATCCTATGCAACCTTCCAGGAACCTCCATTTATGGTGGTAGGGAAGAAGTTCATGTAGAAAGGTTGCATCTTTGTCAGAGCGATTACTGCACTACTTCCCTAAGTCGTGCCCCACAATGCCTTGCACAACACTACAAGGGGAGAGCCATTGACCGTTGCGGCCTTCAGATACCCAAGGCTCTTCCACCGCCAAGCCCAGGCTGAGATGTGTGGTAGGTGGATTATCACATGACTGACACTGCCCTTGTTTCAGGCCGGTCAGACCGCGTTGATGCTCGCTGTGAGCCATGGGCGACAGGAAATGGTGCAGGCGCTGCTCGCCTGTGGAGCCAACGTCAACATCCAGGATGATGAGGGATCTACGGCCCTGATGTGCGCCACTGAGCACGGGCGCACAGAGACCGTAAATCTGCTGCTAGCGCAGGCGGGGTGTGACGTGACCATCACAGACAATGTGAGTGTCAGGGATGCATGCCATTGACTTGTTTAAATTATTATCTACACTATAAGAACCTAAAGGTAAGCACATCTTACTCCATACTAGTAGTTTCTTATACCTGTCACTTTTCCTTCCGCAGTATTACAAAGATATACGCCCTTTTGCTCGACTGCTAAAACTCTGACTCAGACCCTCATTCTCTCCCGTCTCGATTACTGTAACCTGCTGTCCGGCCTTCCTGCCTCTCACCTGTCTCCCCTACAATCTATCCTAAACACTGCTGCCAGAATCACTCTACTCTTTCCTAAATCTGTCTCCGCGTCTCCCCTGCTGAACTCCCTCTCCTGGCTTCCTATCAAAACCCGCATGAAACACTCAATTCTCCTTCTCACTTTTAAAGCTTGACACTCTTCTGCCCCTAATTACATCTCAGCCCTAATTTCTCATTATGCACCATCCCAACTCTTGCGATCCGGTCAAGGATGTCTTCTCTCTACCCTCTTTGTATCTAGAGCCCTCACCCACCTTAAACCTTTCACACTGACTGCCCCACACTGTCCGTCCCCTCAATATCTGACTAGAACCCTCTATCCACCTTTAATACCCACCTTAAAACACACCTGCTTAACGAAGCATATGAGTAGCTCCGTGGCTGATACTATACACCTCATACATAAACCCTGGCCCCCTGCAGACGCACTTACCAGAACGCCCTCCTACTGTCTCTGTACGTTCTTCCTACCTACCAATTAGATTGTAAGCTCCTCGGAGCAGGGACTAATTTTCCTAAATGTTACTTTTATGTCTGAAGCACTTCTTCCCATGATCTGTTATTTATATGATTGTCACTTGTATTACTGCTCTGAAGCGCTATATATACATACAGTGCATACACACATATTGTAGACAATAGCTTGGTTGTTATTCATGTGAGCTATCCTTTTTCTTGAAACACTATTCTCCGGCTACATTCTTCTTTCCAGCTACCCTCCTCACCCCGCCTTTTTTAATTGGTTTGTAAATACTTATAGATGTATATATTTTAGGATAGTTCTATTAAATGGTATGTTACAAATATGGTCATTTACACCTCATCATAGATTTACTATTACAATTATTCTAGTGTGCACACACCTATAACTATATGTCTGGGGCTATCCCTTCTTCTTGTATGGATTTCTCATATCTCAGTTGTGTAGCACCTTACAGGGCTATAAGTCCCGAGCAGTCTACTTCTACTGCTCTTTTTGAAGTTAATGTAAGAAGGGGAAAAAAATGATGGCAGAAAGTATCACATGTTGCCACTTTGCTGATATAATTTGTTACAGGAAGTTCCAGGTATTACAGACATCAATGTAATTTCCCCGAGCTTTCAGCTCTCACCATATAACAGGAAGATACAATGTAACTAAATCCATCCAACACACATCGCTGCTAAAGAAGCTGTGTCTGAAAAGAGAACTTTATATTAAAATCCCGCTCCTTTCGAACACCCCTCACCTGCTGACACCAAATGGTCCCTGTCACAGGCAGAGCTGTAAATGACATCACAGGAGGGGACAGTGGGACAGCAGAGAGATGCAGAACACTGAACATGGCAGCACACAGAGGGAAACCATTAAAGGTCATTACTTGGGATGATTTATTGATATTTAGCCTTTAGGTTCCTAGGCGCAGAGGGTCAGGAAAGAAACAGAAAACGTCGTGTAATTTGTTTACAAATGTTAACCTCCCTGTGTGGTGAGTATTGCACTTATCTCAAGTTTTCTTTAAATGGGAGTGTCTCATTCTGTAATACTAAAGTACTCTGCAATATCACAACTGGACTAGCACGGCTGTTTCTACTTAATTCATGTTAGAAGGTACACACACTGGCCACTTCTTTTTCTTTCTGAGAGGCCACTACTACACACAAGCCGGGGAGGAGATCTATCTCAGACTACCAGGATCAGTTTTACACGTCTATACCCATGATGGGAGACACGCTCATTTAAAGAAAACTTGAGATAAGTGCAATACTCACATTTGTAAACTAATGTCACTGTTTTCTATTTTTCTGTTCTTTCCTGACACTGCGCCAAGGAACCTTTTCTAAAGAACCTTTGCTACTTTCAACTTGTAGGGCTGAACTCCGATAGGCAGCCTTGTTAAGGGAAAGTTAGTCTTTGTAGATTACCTACACGGGTTCTTGTGAATTTATACTAATCTGATTGTATTGGATCCACTATATTTGCATTTATTTCTATTTTTTACATATATATAACAAAAGAAAATTGATAGCACCTAAATGAAATGACAATAGTGAAATGCTAGACATACATACACATGTACAAAAGTGTGTGGGGGGCACCCCTTGAGAAAGATCTCGTTCCGGGATCGAAAACGTCGGAATGGGCGTTGTTTTTTCTACATGTTGAATACATCATGTATGGATTACTGGACTGAGTGCTATCTTTATTTACCTACAGCAAGTATGGTAAAAAAAAAAAATATATATATATATATATATACACACACACAGTATATTTATATTAAAATCTGTATAGTGTAAAAACACTAAAAGTAAAAGTGAATTATTTAAATAAATACATAGAGTATGTATGTGCTAAATGTGAATGTACATTATACCAACCAGTCTCTAATGGATGAGGGTTTGGGGAAGGGATAGGTGTACATAAAACAGAATGTACTGTGGGGCTGTTCCTTGCGAGGACCAATCCAAAAAAAGATAAAGTGTCGTATAAATGACACCACGGAATATGCAAGTAATAAATTGACCATAAATTTAATTAGGGTATAAAAACAGAAACATTTAAAAACAATAGATGTCCACTGCCAGGGGATACAAAGTGGTATATGTGCAAAGTAGCTCTGTATGGCAGAGGAATAAGTCTCTCACAGGTCTGGGAGGGTGCAGTTATCCAATTTCGATCCATAGGTGTATTCAAGTCCAGGATGTATTCAGGGTCATGACAAATTGCCCACTGTTATAGATGCCAAAATGTAATTGATGTATGGTGTCATAATTGTAAGGTTTTAGGGAGCAGTCCTTACCCGAGAGGTTATAGAAAACGGGACCTGCAAGGGGCGGCCCCAGCATCCGACCTGGCTCTGGGACTGCATGTCGTCCCTGCCTCCGGAGCTGTGTACATTATACACAGACAGGAAAACATACAAAGGTTTTCTGAATATGGTTGGAGCCGCCCTTAACCCGTTTACTGCCAGAGGGGCCAGTAACGAGGGTTGCCATCACTCCGGGTTTGACCTGGCGACTACGGGTTTCGGCCACGTATCTCCGGGTTTACCCGAGACATTTACGGGAGGCCGCAGCATCTCCCAGAATTCCCCCCTGCAAATGCCGTCAACATGGCTGCGCAACGTCAAGTGGTGCCGCGTTGCCATGACAAAACGACGCTGCGTGAAGTCCCGTTGTCATGGCAACGCGCGCCATTTGACGTTGCGGAGCCATGCTGACTGGATCTTGAAGGGGGAGATGATGCCGCCGGTAAAATATATATATATAGATATTAAGATATATATATATATTAAGATATATATTAAGATAAATTAAAAAACATTATTGCAAAACATTACCGGGTTAGCCTTCAATAGAAGGTGACAATCCTGCCAATAGCACACTGCATGGGGCTAATAGTGTCTTCTGCCATTTATAGACTCCAGATTAAGATGACTTAATCTTTCTAAGGAATTGGTTGCACTGATTTATTGTTTAAACAAATGTTTGTTTATTTTTTAACCCTCTACATGTGACTTCCCCTTTAAGGCTGCGCTTAAAGTGATGGCGACAACGTCATGTCAAAACAAAAGCATCGCCGCCGTCGCGTGCGCTTATAGTAAGCACGGAGCGACGGCTTGGTCGCGATCGCTGGAAGTCATCTCAATTTGATTTTTCCAGCGACCGCAGCCTGACGTCGCCGGCACTATAAGCGCAGCCTGACGTCGCCGGCACTATAACCGCAGCCTGACGGAGCAATCCATGCTGCTCAATTCTGGGAAAGGGGAGAGGTATTAGTACTTACCTTGGTGACTCGGGGGAGTTTCGCGGAGATCAACTGTGTTGTTCCCATTTCCAGAGACCTCCCGGTTGTCGCTTAAAGCAGCAAAACGTAAATTGTTTAAAAAAAAAAAATAATAATAACAATTTTTCAGAAATCCGTTCTGTAGTATTAGATAATAGTGACTATTTTTATTTATTTTCCTTTTTAATTCAACTCAATGCCATTTTTTATGCGTTGTAAAGCATCCTTTGGTTTCTATAGCCGGTTTTAGCCAACCTCCCAAGCAGTGCAAGATGTTTGCAACCCTTTCCTTTTTGTGATAATTTGTTGCCAATATTCCCAACGTTTCAGCTATAAACTGTAACAATAAATAATATTATCTTAGTAATATAAGGATACATTGTAGCTGCTGAGTTGCACTGACTGACAGATTGTTAAAACTGAAAGGCGGCCACACAATGAGGATTTTTAGATTTATAACAGAAGCACTAAACAATTGCCATCTTGGGTAACAATGAAGAATTTGCATATATTTCTAAATATAGAAATTAAAAAAAAAGGAGTTAAGTATTATTGCTGCTATAATTACCCTTAAATCTCCTGGACAAGAACACTTGTCATGGAGAACAATATGTCCACAAGGTCAGCCTTGGCAAAAAAAAATCAAAATATGGTCGCCGGGGTGACATCACTGTAAATGTTACCGGCAAACGGGTGCTCACGTTTCAGCTCCACGGAACCCTTCTGGATCTTCTAAGATTTAAAAAAAAAAAAAAACATTTTAGAGGGATGGAGATTTGCGGGTTTCTGCTTTAAACTCCATGCCAACGCATTGCCTCTGGCAGCGAAAGGGTTTAGTGTAAAATGTCTAAATTGTTTATTGACTGTTTCGCTGCCACAGGGTTCCGGCAATGCATTGCACTGCTAGTTGTTATACTGTTCTGCAGTGGAAAGGTTAAACACTTTACTGCCTTACTCTATTGTTCAGGATGGTAGCAACGCTCTCTCGATAGCGCTGGAGGCGGGACAGAACGACATTGCAATGTTACTTTACGCACACATGAATTTTTCCAAGCCACTGTCGCCAGTAAGTATATTTAAATGCTTTGCCAGCAAGAAAAGTTATACATTTTGGCCCCAGTTTTTAATTTTTTTTAAAAACGGGGCCAAAATGTATAACTTGCAGATGCATGTTTAACGCTGTTCCCCTGTTAGAAGCATAAGGAGCAACATGCGGTCCCTGCTCGAACCCAAGTGTACTAATGGCAGTGACATGTTGAGGTGATTACATCTGGGTGACTGACGCCTTTCTTTTTTGTGCAAAGGAAATCTGACACCTGTATGTAATTTTAATAGAAAAATTAAAGTCAATTTGTAAACGTGTTGAGCTGAGACTTGGGGAGTATTTTAATGTCCCCTGACTGCTCCTTTTGTCTGATATCAGTGTGTTGCAGAAAGAGTTTTCACAGATAAATCCGCCATCTATCCCCGCCCCCCTTATCTATATTGGCTCTGACAGGGCAGGCTAGAGGTTGAGTAAACACTTGGCTCTCATTCAGAGACTCCAATACGAAAAAATGATTCATTTCCAAAGCAACTAGAACACCCATAGTGTTACTGTCTATATTATAAGAAAGACAATGACTTAAAGGCGCTTATTCTATATCTGCCAAAGCAGCTGAAGTAAATGTTTTAATTTTATTTTTTATTCAGCCATGGGCCAATAAATCAAGTTTTTAAGCAACTTCTTGCAATCCAGCCCTTTATTCATTTGCGCTGTGCACCACCATCTCTCCATTACTGTAGTAAATGGGGAAATTCGGCCGAAAATGGCCCAGTCAGATGCTTTGGCCGTTGTAGAATTAGCCTCAAAAGTGTTTTTAAAATGTTCTATGGAACAGTTAATAAAGGTGTTTGAGGGATCACATTCTCTCATATTTACAATGTAGCTTAAATCTATCATTTTTACCTCCGTAACGTTGCAAAGATACGGCCTTTCCTCTGTCCCTCTGCTGCTGAAACTCTAACTCAGGCCCTGATTCTCACCGTCCCAACTATTGTAATCTACTGTCCAGCCTTCCTGTCTCCCCTACAATCTATCCTAAACGCTGCTAGAATCGCTTTGCTGTCTCCTAAATCTATCTCAGCGTCTCTCCTGCTGAAATCCCACTCCTGGCTTCCTATTAAACTCTGTAGCATTACAGAATTCTCCTCCTCACTTCTCTCTTCTGCCCCTCCTAACATCTCAGCCCTAATTTGTCGCTATGCACCATCCCGACTCTTGCGTTCTGCACAAGGATGTCTTCTTTCTGCCCTTTTTGTATCTAAAGCCCTCTCACTCACTGCCCCACACCTTTTGAATGCCCTTCTTCCCCTCAATATCCGACTAGCACCCTCTCTCTCCACCTTTAGGACCTTTCTTAAAACACACTTCTTTAAAGAAGCATATGAGTAGTTCCGCTGGCAAATACTATAAATCTCATATGCACGGATGTTGGCCCCTTGCAGACACACTTACCAGAACACCCTCCTTCTGTCTCTGTAACTACTTCCCGCTTAGATTGTAAGCTGTTTGGGGCAAGGACTCTTTTTCCTATAGTTTTGTCTGAAGCGCTTATTCCAATTATGTGCTATAATATTATGCCATGTGTATTGTAAAGCGCTCTGTACCTGTATGGCGCTATATAACTAAAGACATAGATACATACATCAAGGTGGTTTCTATTTAAACAGGTTATAAAGTAGAAGGGTTGTATATACAGGCACAAGCAATAACTTAAGGGTACTCGGTCACGAAGGGGTTAAGATGGGAATTTATATGAAACTTGTATGTTATATAATGGGCACTGTTACATTGACTGACAGCAATATGAACACTACTTTTTCTATTTCTGTACGTGTATAATTTAAATTTGTATCATTTAATGCAGGGGCGGGCAAACTTTTTTTTTGCTGCGCCCCCCCCCTGCCTGTTCTCCGTTATTGCGCCCCCCCCCCCCCCGCCTTACCTCACGCGGTGTCATGGGGTGGCGTGCCATCACGTGACCCCGCGGCGTCATGGCAACCGTGACGTCACATGACTGCCGCGGCGTCATTTTTACGTCGCGTTACCATGGTCACGCGTCCTGAAGCCGGCTGAATCTCGGTAAGTACAGGTTGCAGAGTGCAGAGGCCTCGCACGGTCCCCCGGCATTTAATTTAAACGCCTTGGAGAAGAGCACGTGACCTCTGCAACCGCCCGCACCTCCCCCCCCCCCCCAAAGAATCTCACGCCCCCGGTTTGCGCACCGCTGATTTTAATGTATGGTAAATCAGTCGTTAGATATGGAGATATACGTAAAATAAAATGTTTTGTGGAGACTAACATTGGATTGTAACTTTTTTAATACGAATTTTCTCTTTTATTAGCAGGGTTCGGATGGATTGGGGTCGGGTACATCTGCTGGCGGCCCTGTGAAATCTGAATGATAACATTGAATCAGGAGTTTGATGGGCATCCTAGCAATTGACAGCACAATTCGTGGCGTTTTCCAAATACCCCCTCTATGGAACAAAACACATATAGGTTATATAACAGCTGCATTTAGAGCAAAACTACTAATAAACAGTTACAAGATACCATTTAATATTAACGCAGGGAAATACACTTAAACCTGCCTTTTTTAAACCCCCGTGCTGCCCTCTTGCTGCAGAGGGGTTAAGCGCGTCTGTTGTATCCCAATATCAGAGAATTAATCTTTATATAAAATCAGTGCTATTTGAATACATGAACCTTTTAACCACTACACTATGGTATTTTAAGCTGCATCAAAATTTGTATTTTGCATTTTAATAACATCACTATGAATTCCTTTTATTGTGCCATATTAAGAATAAACCTACCCAACACTATTTATACAAGCTAACAACATTTTTTTTTTTTTTTTTTGGAATAATAAAGAAAAGCTTTGATTTTATTTGGGCTATGTTGTGTATTTCAGATGTGAGTGAAAAATTAGAAAAGACTGTATATTATAAATTACATATGATGTGGAAGTGTTGAAGAAAATGCTTAAAAGAAGTGCGTGTGTGTCTCTATATATGGATGTCGATGTATCGTGTGTCCTGATCTGCGTGACTGGTTGATTTCAAGTGCTGGTTTTATTAAGTGTGCAGTTAAAGCTAGAAGCAGTTTAAACAAGGAAGGTGTTATAAACTGCATGGTTGCTACAATGAGCAGGATTGAAAATGCCACTCAATGCACATTTTGCCACATGTATGTGCACTTGGAGCGCTGTTCCATGGAGCGTACCGCTGTGAGAAGTGTGAGCGGGTGCTCTCTTTAGAGTCAGAAATTGCTGATCTGAAGAGGAAACTTGCAATATTGAGGGACATTGACAGTCTTGAAAGGGGTTTAGTGCTCACTGAGCAGGCCCTTGCTTCGACTAGTGGTGCAGATGGTGGCGCTGTTGGTGAGGAGCAGGTAGGTAGCTGGGTAACAGTTAGAAGGGGAAACGGGCAATAGGAAGAGGCAAGCCAGTTCTGAGCTGACTCATCCCAATAGATTTGCCATATTGAGTGAAGATATTGGGAGTTTCAGGGCAGAAAATGGCAAGGCTGGGGGAGACTGATTCCTCTAGCCGTCAGGGGAATAGCATTCCCCCAGCACAGAGGGGACTCTGGATGCTCAGATACAAAGAAAGATTGTGGTGGTAGGGGACTCCATTATTAGGAAGGTAGATAGGGCAATCTGTTGCCGTGACCGCATGAACTGAACAGTTTGTTGCCTCCCAGGTGCTCGGGTTCGGCACATTGTGGATCGGTTAGACCGATTTGTTGGGAGGGGCTGGGATTGACCCGGCGGTCTTGGTACATGTTGGCACCAATGACAAAGTTTGAGAAAGATGGAGGGTCCTAAAGAATGATTTTAGGGATCTAGGCCAAGAGCTTAAGGCAAGGACCTCCAAGGTAGTATTTTCTGAAATACTACCAGTGCCATGCGCTACCCTAGGGAGACAGTCCGAGATTAGGAAGGTTAATGCAAGGCTAAGAAAGTGGTGTAGGAAGGAGGGTTTGGGTTTTTAGAGCACTGGGATACAAGGTGGTATGGAGGTAGAATGGGGGCAAGTGCGAGTTTGACAAGCAGTGAGACACAGAGTAAACAAAGATAATACTAGAAAACTTCTAAAGACTAAACTAAGTTGGCGCAGGAAGGAAGGAGAAGATAAGATAATAGTACAGGCTGAAAAAAACCTTAAATGCATGCTTGCTAATGCAAGAAGCCTAGGACGAACCAGGGGAGCGTTGATACCTTAAAAAGAAATAAAATACATAGTGCAACACTGTAGCAATATGAATCAAATGGAGCTCCCAAAAGAGCACCTCTACTATTAAAATATAACAGACTAGAGGGCCACGGATGGAGGCTATATGGAGGAGGTGTAATCTCAAAGAAGAGAGACACACACGGAGCCCAGGTAAAATCTCACAATTTATCCAAACACAAAAAGTGGAGGCTTACAAGATCCCAATGGGATAACAGCATAGGATGTTGGTGATCGCAATATCACATAACGGCGTCTCTGCTGCTTCAAACCGCCAAGGTGCATCACAGCCTGGAGCCGGCACGTCACTTCCGGTCTTGGAGCCGATACGTCACTTCCGGTGTCGCCGCCGGTTGGAAAATGACTTCACGGGATTCCAGGCAATCTCTCCCTCTCAATCGTAGGGTCACGCTCTACGCGTTTCGCCGTTCTAAATGACGGCTTCGTCAGGAGTAGCAGTGACCTGTTACAGGTGTCCTTATATACCCATAGAACTATCAATACCCTCTCCTCCTATAGGGTAATTGATACAACATCCCTAATTCGTGGGCAGATGAACTAAATGCCTCAACAAGCCGGGATATATACATATTTAAACATTTATAACAATTTATTTATACATTCATAATAAAAAAAGTTTTAATAAAATGGATAAATCAACAAATATAAAAAGATTCTCCTTTGTATTCATAAGGAACGAATCACAAATGGAAAAATAGAAAAATAATTCACATTAGTTCTATCACATACATAAATCGCTTGATTCTGTCCTAATCTTATTGGCTTTCTACAATACATAAGGGACGGCAATAGATGAATCTTGAAAATATGAGACAAAGAAAATTTGATTAAGAGACAACATAAGATCAAATTTCAAAGTCCTCATGTATAAACACACATGACAATGGACCATATTCTTAAAAAGCTCTTGGCCATATCTATGAAACCAGTATGTAAACAATAATATTCTATCAGACACAGGCCGGATCACAAAAATGGATTCAAGTCAAAGTAAAAATACCCAAAAACATGTGAAAAGTAACAAATGCATATTCCCATAAAAAAATCATATAAACATTAATATGTAAAAAATATGTAAAAGTCATTAAAGAAAAACACCTAACTCAAAATCCACATTCAGGCCTTGAGGCACTAAGGTTTTTAAAGAAAAAATCCAAAAACTCTCTCTTTTTCAGTGCGACATTCCTGTCCCCACCTCTCCAGTGGGGCAGTACGTGTTCACAGCAGGCCGACGGGGAGACGATGACGACGCTGGAACGCATGCGCAGAAGAGGATCGTGATGTCACTGGAACGCAAAGACCGGAAATGGACAAAGAAACCGGAAATAGACTCTCATGGACTATTATGACTATGCATGAAGGTAGCACTGATCAGGGGAAGCGGATTGGGAGTAGCTGGGGTGATTATTTAACTGTTTTCACTTGTTATATTAATGTTAGAGGGTATATATACTAGGTAGATCCTCATTTGAGTATGCCTAATCACTTGAAAAAGACCTGTTGGTCGAAACGTCGTGTGGCACAATAAATTCATTTATCTTGAAATCCGTGGAGCGCTGGATCTCTCTTTTTTCCTCAGTGTACTTTGGAATTTGCTTGGCAGGTACTTCCTTGAACCAGCAGCACCGTTAAACTGTATGTATTTATTTATATTGTGGTGTGCAGCCTTAAACACCCTTTACAGCAGTACGTGTTCCAGCACTGTGAACCTAAGGCCTGAAGTGTCACCCTGATGTTTTGAAATGAAATGGTGTGATAAAAAGTGCGTTATGACACCTCTTCTCACATTACCAATGTGTTCCAGAATACGTTTTTTTACCGGCCGAGTGGTCTGGCCTACATATTGTAGCCCACATGGGCATTGTATAAGGTAAACCACGTATTCTGTCCTACACGTAATGTGTTGTTTTAAATGAAACCTCTCTTTTGTAATATTTGACTGGAATTCAAATTTGTCATCAGATCTATGTCTACATGCTAAGCATGTTGTACAGCCAAAAAAATACCTTAATTTGAGGTAACCATCTGTTCCCCTCTTTGGAGAACTTTTTGCAAAGCACTGGGTGCTAATGTATTCTTCAGTGAATTAGCTTTTTTGAAAATGACCGTTGGTTGTTCAGGAACTATTTCACCCAAAATTGAGTCACTTTGTACAATGTGCCAGTGTTTACGTATGATTTTAACTATTTTGTCAGATTGTCTATTAAAGTTTGTTAGAAAAGAAAAGTCAAAGTTTTTATTCGTCTTAACCTTTTCTGAGTCCCTCAGGAGATCTTTCCTTTCTAGAAACCCTACTCTCTCTACTGCATCCTGAATAGTCTTTTCCTCATACTTTTTTTCCCTAAATCTGTCCTGCAAAAAGAGAGATTGTTTATGGAAAACGTTGGTATTAGAACAATTCCTCCTAACCCTACGTAGTTGACCATATGGCACATTTTGTAGCCATTTTGGGTGATGACAACTTGAGGGTGTGATATAATTGTTTATGTCAACATATTTAAAGAAAGTCTGTGTACTAATTGCTCCGTCTTCTATGAGAACAGTCAGGTCCAGGAAATTAACTCTTTCCCGACTGTACTCACAGTGGAATTTGAGATTAAGCAAATTATCATTTAGACAGTGAATAAATCTTACTAGACTTTCCTCATCCCCTCTCCAGATGAAAAATATATCATCAATGTATCTTCGCCACAGGCACAAGTCCACACCCAGCTCTGCAACAGACCAAATGTGGTCTTCCTCCCATGAACCCATGAGAAGATTTGCATAGCTGGGTGCAAACTTTGTGCCCATGGCGGTGCCACACTTCTGGAGGAAGTATACTCCTTCGAACAAAAAATAGTTATGCTCTAGGATGAACCTTATCCCATCTAGGATAAAATTTGCCTGTTCATGAGGCATATCATAATCTTTTGACAGAGCTCTGTCTATAGCGTCATGTCCATCTTTGTGGCTGATACATGTATAAAGGGAAGTTATATCACATGTTGCAAGAAACCACCCTTCTTCCCAAGCTTGACTATCCAAAACACGTAGGATATCAGTCGTATCATTCAAGTATGATGGAAGTTTTTTCACATATTTTTGCAGGTAGATATCTATATATGCGGATAGATTGGACGTCAGGGAATCAATACCCGCTATTATGGGTCTTCCTGGGGGGTTAACTAAACTCTTGTGGAGTTTTGGAATTTAATAAAAGATGGGTCTAATTGGATGTTCTCTATACAAAAAATTGTACTCCCTCTCATTTATTACTCCATCCAATTTCCCTTTATCTAACAATTTCTTTAACTTGCACAGAAAATCTGAAGTTGGATCTTTTTTCAAAGGTGTATACGTTTGTTTATCACGTAAGATCCGATATGCCTCAGTGATATAGTCCTCCCTATTAATAATCGCGACTTCTCCCCCCTTATCAGCCTGTTTTATAATGGAACGGAACCAGGGGAGCGTCAATACCTGAAAAAATACATACAAACTACCATAGTGTATACTGTATATAAAGCAACATATAAACGGTAGGGCTCCAAGGAGCAACAGAGTGCTGGATTAAGGAATATAGTCCATAAACAGCATATAATTAGGGAGAATAATATCCCAGAAGAGAGACAACAGAGCCAAGAATAAAAAAGCCAAATCAAATTTATCCGGAAATGGTAAAATTCAAGGCTTACAAGATACCAGATTCAAACAGGCGTGGGTAACAGGTTTAAAGATGGAACGCCGAGTCGCGACCTCGTGGACCTCCTGCACGTCTGACTTCTCCACCGGTATCTCCTGTACTGCAGACTGGATGCCGATACGTCACTTCCGGGTTTCACGGAACAGTTGGCGCCAACGGAACATCAGCTGGAGACTGTCTCCCTCAGGATGGCACGTTGAGGGTTACGCTCTACGCGTTTCGCCGTATAGGGTAGACGGCTTCGTCAGGAGTTTATATATAATTTGTTTTATTTTAATTGATTGTTTATTTCACTGTTATTTGCACATAGGTATAGTGTTTGAGCGCCATCTAGTGTCCTTTATATGTAAATTCTGTTTTATAACTACACTGCTATCTTTTTGAAGGGTTTTGAGGGCTTCTCTTTCGCTTTTACTTAGGTTACTGCTACCTGCAAAAATATGTGAATAAACTTCCATCGTACTTGATAGATACGACTGATATCCTACGTGTTTTGGATAGTCAAGCTTGGGAAGAAGGGTGGTTTCTTGCAACATGTGATATAACTTCCCTTTATACATGTATCAGCCACAAAGATGGACATGACGCTATAGACAGAGCTCTGTCAAAAGATTATGATATGCCTCATGAACAGGCGAAATTTATCCTAGATGGGATAAGGTTCATCCTACAGCATAACTATTTTTTGTTCGAAGGAGTATACTACCTCCAGAAGTGTGGCACCGCCATGGGCACAAAGTTTGCACCCAGCTATGCAAATCTTCTCATGGGTTCATGGGAGGAAGACCACATTTGGTCCGTTGCAGAGCTGAGTGTGGACTTGTGCCTGTGGCGAAGATACATTGATGATATATTTTTCATCTGGAGAGGGGATGAGGAAAGTCTAGTAAGATTTATTCACTATCTAAATGATAATTTGCTTAATCTCAAATTCAACTGTGAGTACAGTCGGGAAAGAGTTAATTTCCTGGACCTGACTGTACTCATAGAAGACGGAGCAATTAGTACACAGACTTTCTTTAAAGATGTTGACATAAACAATTATATCATACCCTCAAGTTGTCATCACCCAAAATGGCTACAAAATGTGCCATATGGTCAACTACGTAGGGTTAGGAGGAATTGTTCTAATACCAACGTTTTCCATAAACAATCTCTCTTTTTGCAGGACAGATTTAGGGAAAAAAAGTATGAGGAAAAGACTATTCAGGATGCAGTAGAGAGAGTAGGGTTTCTAGAAAGGAAAGATCTCCTGAGGGACTCAGAAAAGGTTAAGACGAATAAAAACTTTGACTTTTCTTTTCTAACAAACTTTAATAGACAATCTGACAAAATAGTTAAAATCATACGTAAACACTGGCACATTGTACAAAGTGACTCAATTTTGGGTGAAATAGTTCCTGAACAACCAACGGTCATTTTCAAAAAAGCTAATTCACTGAAGAATACATTAGCACCCAGTGCTTTGCAAAAAGTCTCCAAAGAGGGGAACAGATGGTTACCTCAAATTAAGGTTTTTTTTGGCTGTACAACATGCTTAGCATGTAGACATATATCTGATGACAAATTTGGATTCCAGTCAAATATTACAAAATAGTGGTTTCATATAAAACAACACATTACGTGTAGGACAGAATATGTGGTTTACCTTATACAATGCCCATGTGGGCTACAATATGTAGGCCAGACCACTCGGCCGGTAAAAACACGTATTCTGGAACACATTGGTAATGTGAGAAGAGGTGTCATAACACACTTTTTATCACACCATTTCATTTCAAAACTTCAGGCCTTAGGTTCACAGTGCTGGAACACGTACGGCCCCACTGGAGAGGTGGGGACAGGAATGTCGCACTGAAAAAGAGAGAGTTTTTGGATTTTTTCTTTAAAAACCTTAGTGCCTCAAGGCCTGAATGTGGATTTTGAGTTAGGTGTTTTTCTTTAATGACTTTTACATATTTTTTACATATTAATGTTTATATGATTTTTTTATGGGAATATGCATTTGTTACTTTTCACATGTTTTTGGGTATTTTTACTTTGACTTGAATCCATTTTTGTGATCCGGCCTGTGTCTGATAGAATATTATTGTTTACATACTGGTTTCATAGATATGGCCAAGAGCTTTTTAAGAATATGGTCCATTGTCATGTGTGTTTATACATGAGGACTTTGAAATTTGATCTTATGTTGTCTCTTAATCAAATTTTCTTTGTCTCATATTTTCAAGATTCATCTATCGCCGTCCCTTATGTATTGTAGAAAGCCAATAAGATTAGGACAGAATCAAGCGATTTATGTATGTGATAGAACTAATGTGAATTATTTTTCTATTTTTCTATTTGTGATTCGTTCCTTATGAATACAAAGGAGAATCTTTTTATATTTGTTGATTTATCCATTTTATTAAAACTTTTTTATTATGAATGTATAAATAAATTGTTATAAATGTTTAAATATGTATATATCCCGGCTTGTTGAGGCATTTAGTTCATCTGCCCACGAATTAGGGATGTTGTATCAATTACCCTATAGGAGGAGAGGGTATTGATAGTTCTATGGGTATATAAGGACACCTGTAACAGGTCACTGCTACTCCTGACGAAGCGGTCATTTAGAACGGCGAAACACGTAGAGCGTGACCCTACGATTGAGAGGGAGAGATTGCCTGGAATCCCGTGAAGTCATTTTCCAACCGGCGGCGACACCGGAAGTGACGTATCGGCTCCAAGACCGGAAGTGACGTGTCGGCTCCAGGCTGTGATGCACCTTGGCGGTTTGAAGCAGCAGAGACGCTGTTATGTGATATTGCGATCACCAACGTCCTATGCTGTTATCCCATTGGGATCTTGTAAGCCTCCACTTTTTATTGTGTTTGGATAAATTGTGAGATTTTACCTGGGCTCCGTGTGTGTCTCTCTTCTTTGAGATTACACCTCCTCCATATAGCCTCCATCCGTGGCCCTCTAGTCTGTTATATTTTAATAGTAGAGGTGCTCTTTTGGGAGCTCCATTTGATTCATATTGCTACAGTGTTGCACTATGTATTTTATTTCTTTTTAAGGTATCAACGCTCCCCTGGTTCTTCCTTGTCTTTGTTCGTGTGGACCTTGAAACAGTCCTTCCAAGGGTTTGAGTTTTTATTTGTTCCTTTTTTTGCATATGATTTCATTTGCATTTTCTTTCACATTATGTTTGTTTATAATTTATTAGTATACACTTGCACTATGTTTAGTTGATAAGATATTGAGCACCATCTAGTGTGTTTGCTGTAATGCAAGAAGCCTGACATATAAAATGGGGGAGATTGAATTAATAGCTACAAGGGAGCATTATGATATAATAGGCATTACTGAAACATGGTGGGATGAAACTCATGACTGGGCAGTTAATTTAGAGGGTTATTCCCTTTTTTGGAAGGATTGAGCAAATAGAAAAGGAGGTGGTGTATGCTTATGTTAAACCGGCTCTAAATACCTATTATAAGGGAAGATGTTTATGAAGGGAATGATGAAAATGTAGAGACCTTGTGGATTTAAATTAGCAGCGGAGGTAAAAGTATAAAGAAAATGTTTGTACAGATGTGCTATAAACCACCAAATATCTGTGAGATTGAGGAAGCGAAAATACTTTTGCAAATGGAGAAGGCATCAAAACTAGGTCATGTTTGCATAATGGGTGATTTTAATTATCTAGACATAGACTGGGGCAATGAGATTAGCATTACAACCAAAGGAAACAGGTTTTTGGGGATGCTTAAAGACAACTATATGACCCAAATTATTGAGGAACCAACCAGGAGAGGGGCAATAATGGATTTGGTAATATCAAACAATGTAGAAGTAATAGCAAATATTAAAGTCCTGGAACATTTGGGAAATAGTGATCGTAACATGGTCTCTTTTGAAATAAATTATCAAAAAACAGATTACTTGGGTTCAACAAAGACCTTAAACTTTAGAAAGGCAGATTTTAATAAATTGCGGACTAATCTACAAGCAATACATTGGAATTATGTTTTTGCAGGGAAAAATGTAGAAGATAAATGGGCAGTCTTTAAAATATTGTTGGTAAAGCACACTTATCAGTGTATATCCTTGGGAAATAAATATAAAAGAAATAAGTCAAAACCAATGTGGCTAAATAAACAGGTAGGGGAGGAAATGGAAAAGAAGAGGCAGGCGTTTAGATTCTTTAAGTCAGAAGGGACGGAGGGATCGTATCAGAATTAAAAGGAATGTAACAAAAATTGCAAAAGGGGAATCAAATGAGCAAGAATGGATAATGAAAAAATGATTGCAATAGAAAGTAATACCAAATTATTGGCAGTCAGATTACTTCCTGGATCAATATTCTTCCCATGTTTACTTATTTGGTGTATATCTATATACTTTTGCTTTCTAAAAAGATGTCCAACCTTTTTTGAACATATCTGTTGCATCTGCCATCACAGTCTCCATGGGTAATGAATTCCACATTTTAACTGTCCTTACTGTAAAGAACCCTTTCCTTTTGTTGCTGGTAAAATCTCCTTTCCTCCAACCTAAAGGAATGACCCTATGTCGTTTGTACTGCATTTGGGATAGTTCTTTTGAAAGCTCCTTGTATTGTACCTGAATATATTTGTATATATAGTTATCATATTCCCTCTTAGACGCCTCTTTTCTAATGTAAATAAATCTAGTTTAGCTAGCCTCTCCTCATAAGTTAGAATGTCCATACCCTTCATTAATTTGGTGGCTCTTCTCTGCACTCTCTCTAGTTCCATAATGTCTTTTGTAAGGCATGGTGCCCAAAACTGTACTTTATATTCATTGTGTGGTCTTACTAATGCTTTATAGAGGGGCATAATTATGTTTACTTCCCTTCCACCCATTCCCCGTTGAAGGCAAGCTAAGATGGAGAAGGAGTGACTCCATGATTAAAGACACTGACTCTGGCACTGAGTTTGAAGCAGGGGAACCTGGTTCAGTTCCCGGTGTCGACTCCCTGTGACCTTGGGCAAGTCACTTTATCTTCCTGTGCTTCAGGCACCATAAAACATAGATTGTAAGCTCCACGGGGCAGGGACTGTGTCTGGAAAATGTCTCTGTAAAACACTATGTAAAACTAGCAGTGCTATACAAGAACAAACCATTAATATTATTGTTATAAGATCTTGTTTGCCTATGCAGCGACTGCATGAGTTTGGACACTATTGCTAAGCCTGCTGTCTACAAGCACTCCTAAATCCTTCTCCATCAAGGAGTCTTCTCATTTATCCCCTTTATTTGTGTTACCTGTTCTTATTTCCCAAATGCATAACCTTACATGTATCTGTATTAAACCTCATCCAGTCTATCTAAGTCCTTCTGGAGAAAAATTACAACATGTTCTGATGTTATAACCTTACACATTTAGTATCAGCAACATAGACTTTGCTCTCTATGTCAACCTCAAGGTCATTAATAAGTTAAAAAGCAGGGGGCCCAGTACCGATCCCTGTGGCACTCCACTCACAACTTTAGCCCAACCTGAAAACGTTCCATTTACGTCAAGTCTCTGTTGTCTATCCTTCAACCAGTTTACAATTCGCCCAATTTGCTTTATTTTGTACACTAACATCTTGTGTGGAACCGTATCAAAAGCCTTTGCAAGATCTAAGTAGACCACATCAACTGCATTACCCTGGTCTAAATTCATACTTGCCACCTCAAAGAAACTAATAAGGTTAGTTTGGCACAACTTATCCTTAATAAATACATGCTGGCTATTACTAATAATTTTGTTTCCCCATTATTCCTGAATATTATGCCGTGCTAAACCTTCAAGGATCTTCCCTACTATTGATGTCAGGCTTACGGGTCTGTAATTCCCCATTTCTGATCTAGCTCCCTATAAAAATATAGGCACCATGTCTGCTTTATGCCAATCTTGTGGCACTGAGCCTGTGGAAGTGGAATCCTTGAATATTAATTAATGAAAGTGATGGATGGGAGGGAGAGGAGGAGGAGGGGAAGGGATTAAGTTGGTTTCATTGACTCTCTATGGAGCCTTTTGCAAGACTTGGGGCTCCATAGAGAGCTGGATTGTTGATCTGTTTCAATACAGTTTTTGTATCTTTTACATGTAGCCATGACTGGTTCTGGCTATACTGCTGCCCCCGGTCATGCAAGTCCTGGTAGCTGCAGACTATCATCTTGGGCTTACCCCTCCTCATGCAGCCTCCTTGAGTGGCAGGACTGGAGGTGGGACTTGGCCTGTTTTTGCCAATCCTGGGTACAGACCTGGTGCCCTCCCGTTCTGTACTAAGGAGGAAGCAGTTCTAAATTGTAGTGAGTCTAAGTTTCTCCCTCTTGGGATAGAGACGTGTCCTTAGCTCCTCAGTGGGCTGAAGAGAAACATCAGGCCTCAAGTCTGACAGCGGGCATAGGTACCATCCCGAAGGTCTGGGACCTGATACAGAAGCATGTATCCACTGTAATACCATCTGCAGTAGATGTGAATAAAGAAGACCCAGTTTTATATACCCCTGTCTAAGTCTACAGTCTATTGGGTAGGGTTACGCTTGATGAGTTCCACTGTGGGGATTGTCTCCAGCCACGCTGGAGCCTGCAGTGGATGGAGGCGCTTGTAGCAAGGGAGGAATGAAGTCTGAGACATCCAAAAGCCTGTCCTCTCAATGTCATCGTGGATCCTCAGCATTTCCTGGAACCTAACAGGTACTAAGCACTACACCACCAGTAGTAAAGGCCAGATCTCCCAGAGAGAGAGTGGGGGGGAGAGAGAGGGGGGGGGAGAGAGAGAGAGAGGGGGGGAGAAAGAGAGAGGGGGGGAGAGAGAGGGGGGGGGGGAGAGAGGGGGAGGGGGGGGGGGAGAGCGCGAGCGCAGTGCTACATCAAGTCCTAGTGAGCCTGTTTCTCTACCTATCTGTATTACTATTACTTGTTGCAGCAAGCAATCAGGCAGATAAAGACTTTTTTCAGTGGTCTCTCTGTGTCTCTCTGTGTCTCTCTGTGTCTCTCTCACATTTTTATGTAGACGCTGAGAGTAATGAAAGCAGTTAGTGGAGGAGGTATAGAGAGCTGTTATAGGCGCAATTAGCAGAGGAGTTATAGGGAGCAGTAGGAGTTAATCTGTTACAATAAATATATAAAATTACTCCAATATATGCACGCATGCTAATAATAGTTCCAGCACTTTGCTTTAGGGATCAGCAAAAACGTCCATATGGTGGTTAGCAAATACAAATATCACTTATGGCCACATTCAGAAGGGTCTGCCACCCTGATTTTCACAATTATCTCTTAGCGTACAGTACTTCCACTGCAGTCAGGGATTTTAACATAGAGCCCTATAAACTAATGCCTGCTATATTACATAAAGAAACATGGGGTTTTGAGAGCTCTGTACATTATAACCTCATCTATGAAAAACTCTAATGTTGGTATCAGAACCTACATTGGATCTACTTTTCTACAGGACCAATACGGCTACTACTGTAGATGTTGGAACTGAATTTTCACATAAAGCCCTTTTTTTTGTAAATTATATTATACTTCTCACTACTCTGAGGGGGGTTGGTGCCTGAGGTGCATATATATATATAGTGTATGTATACAAATGTGTAATAGATCAAAATAAGCTGATCAAACAAATTACACAAAACATCATACTTTTTCAACATTTATTTTTCCATAAATGATTCAACATTCAATATCCATGTGTGAAAAAGTATGTGCACCTTTAGATTCAGTACCTGGTGGAACCCCCTTGAATAGCAATGATTTTAAGTAAGCGTTTCCTGTAACTGCTGGTCAGTCTCTCATATTGGTTTTGAGGAATTTTGGCCCATTCCTCCTTACAGAACTGGTTCAACTCCGTGACATTTGAAGGCTTCCTTGCATCGACAGCTCGCTTCGGGTCCTGCCACAACATTGCGGTGGGTTTTAGGTAAAGACTTTGATTAGGCAATTTTAGAACACAGAATTTCTTCTTCTGCAGCCATTCTTTTGTAGATCTGCTTGTATGTTTAGGATCATTGTGTTACTGCATGACCCACTTTCAGTTCCGCTTCAGCTCACGGACTGATGGCCTGGCATTCTCCTCTAGAATCTTCTGATACAATGCAGAATTCATGGTTGTGTCAATGATGGCAAGCCGTCCACGTTCTGAGGCAACAAAGCAGCCCAAAACTATCACACTCCCACCACAATGCTTGACGGTTTGAATGAGGTTCTTCTGTTTGAACGCAATGTTTGTTTTTTGACAAACATAATGTTTCTCATTGAAGCGAAAAAGTTCTATCTTTGACTTGTTTGGCCAGAGAACCTTGTTCCAGACGTCTTGTGGATCATCTATGTGCTCTTTGGCGAACTTCAGACGGGCAGTGTCTGTGACGGTAGGTGGTAGCCAGTCTTCATAATAAAGGTGAAGCCTGACTGGTTACCCCTGAAAACCGTGGGTCCCTGGTAGCTAAGTAGCACCATAAGCCGGGGACACAGTACTGTATACCTAAAACCTGTCCTGTTACGTGTTTTAACTTTTCCCCTTCTCCAATAAACATGGAATTCCAGGAGCAGGAGTTTCAAGGTGGATATTTGGGGCAAAATGTATTTAGATGTTGTGTAGGACTTCGGGGGACAAAGTTACCGGTAGTCCCGTAAATCTCCCTGACGTGCAGGCAGGATTGGGTAGAACTTAGGCCTGGTTCCACCTCCTCCCTTGTCACTCAAAAGTACTGGCAGGCCTGGTCTTACCAGGACTTACTGCCAGGGAGGCAGACTGGTAGCCAAGAACCAGTCCTGGCTACGCATGTTTTTTTAGTGACGTTGTTTAATACATTTTTCATATTCCTGTATATCGAGTTCTTATTTGGGATACTTTTTCTCTTTTTTGTTTACATATATAAACAAATATTTTTTTTATATATATTATATAATAAATATATATATATTTATATAATCAAAAAATAAATAGATGATACCGTTCTGTGGCTAACGAAATGCTTTTATTTGTGCGAGCTTTCGAGATACACTGATCTCTTCTTCCGGCGATGTTACAATGAATGAAGCAAGCAAAAGGTATACTTAAAAACAGTGTCTCTTGGAATGTTATCTGTGCTAGCTCTTCCCCCGGTGTGGATGTGTTTTATGGCTAGAGGTGTCAAAAGGTTCCTGAAAGCAAGTGATGTAAGAGTGTGTGTGTGTATCTGTGTGAATATAAATGAATGAAGAGCCCACAGTATATACAGTGCTTTACAAAAGGTGTGTGTGGAGTGGGAGTGGATATAAATGGTGTGGGTAGGTGTGGAAATGTGAGAGATTGTAGCACAACTAAAAGTGTGTGTGGATACTATGTGGTCCCTATAGGTGTATAGGGATGGAAAAACAAGGAGTATTAGTATGTGTAAGAGACAGCTGTGTGTGCATACATATAGCACAGTATGTACAGACATGGCCTATAGCGCTCATGGGAAGAGAGTTCATTTGTGTCAGTAATGACTCATAAAATTTCGATCTCTGTTTAGGCCACCGATAAGTGTCCCGAACAGTTGCATAAATTAGTATTCATGCAACCGTCTCTCTTTCGGTGTTTTAAGATTACCTTTGAGTATGGCAACCCTCAGAACACCGAAAGAGTGACAGTTGCATCATTGCTGACACAAGTGAACTCTCTTCCCATAAGCGCTATAGGCCATTGTCAAGAGAGAGGGGATATGACCCGGGATTAAAGGGGTTACACCCCATTTGGCCACCCTCTACTCTCACCTGGGAAGCAAGGGGTTAACTGGACTGGGGTCCAGTAATGTGTTTTTGCCTTGCTTCAGCCATCCAACTGTTTATTCCCCTGTATAAATGTATTGTTTCTGGGCCAGTGTCTGCATCACACACACACTGGGGCTTTAGGGGTTAATGAGCTGCAGTTTAGGAAAATACATTAGGATGCGTGGTGCCGTTTCAGAAATATCTGGGCTTCAAAAGGCTTGATTGAAGTTGGGTGTGAAAAGTACAGAGGGGGTTTGGTGTATATGAACACATCTGGCTGGTAGAGACAGCTAGGACCCAGGCTGGGGCATTGGGTGTGAAATATAGCACCGGTGACAAATGTTCACTACCCACAGCCCTGCTTCAAAGGATTTCTTGATGGGGGCCAGGGGGGCGGTTACGCAAGGAGATCTCAGAATGAGTGACCTTATTAAATATAAGAATATTATGAGATGTCCTCGGCTGAACATGCTAAGAGTTACATATGTGTAACCGGGGGACCGAGCTGCAAATAATGATTACAGACACATGATGTCTCGCCGGTACTAAGAGACAGATATTAATATCTCTCTTAATTTTAGTATTACACGGTAATATTTAGTCTTATTGGGAGCGTCATGCGTGGCGGAATGTATTAATATGGCTCGCGTGCCAGTAAGTACTGCTGAACTGAAGTTATGAAGTTATTTAGATAGGAAAAGCAGTTTTTAAACGTCCTTGGGTGGGAGGAGTTTTACTCTGAGGAAAACTGTCAACCTCACCACTGATTTATGAGAGGGGCTGGGTTTAGGTTGTGTTCAATGGGAAATAATTGTATAAGAACCAGGCTCAGCCTATGGCTATTGTCCTTCATGTCTTTCGTGTCTTGATGATTATGAAGATTGTTGTATGAACTGCCAGTACAGATATGACTGTTTCATCATTCCATCTTAAGTGAATGTCCATATTTTGTCTGTTATTTGTATAATCTCGTGTGTTCATCTTTTTCAAGGAATAAATTATATTTTATCATATCTAAGCCTCGTCCAGTTCAACCCAGTTATATCTTTGGTGGTGTAGTATTTATAGCCTGTCACAAAGCTCCCATCACAGCCATGTCTGTACATACTGTGCTATATGTATGCACACACAGCTGTCTCTTACACATACTAATACTCCTTGTTTTTCCATCCCTATACACCTATAGGGACCACATAGTATCCACACACACTTTTAGTTGTGCTACAATCTCTCACATTTCCACACCTACCCACACCATTTATATCCACTCCCACTCCACACACACCTTTTGTAAAGCACTGTATATACTGTGGGCTCTCCATTCCTTTATATTCACACAGATACACACACACTCTTACATCACTTGCTTTCAGGAACCTTTTGACACCTCTAGCCATAAAACACATCCGCACCGGGGGAAGGACTAGCACAGATAACATTCCAAGAGACACTGTTTTTAAGTATACCTTTTGCTTGCTTCATTCATTGTAACATCGCCGGAAGAAGAGATCAGTGTATCTCGAAAGCTCGCACAAATAAAAGCATTTCGTTAGCCACAGAACGGTATCATCTATTTATTTTTTGATTATTGAAGCTCAGCTAACACGGTACTGATACATATATATATATATATATATATATATATATATATATATATATATATATATATATATATACAGTGTTCGACAAACCTATACATTTGCTCGCCCCGGGCGAGTGGATTTAACCCCCGGGCGAGTAAATATTGGCCCAAGCAGCACACGTTTGGTACTAGGTGGCGAGTAGATTTTTTTGTGATTTGTCAACCACTGTATATATATATATATACACACAAATCACACACTGTATATTTATAACACAATTATACACTTTGTGTGTATATGTGTACTCGCACTCGCTTACTGTATTGTTTTGAATTGCCGTTTTAAAAAGAGTAGGTAGTGTATGGCCACATCGTCCATAACCATGTCAGCACTACCATATACCGTATATATATTTATACACATTTTACAATCACAAAAAGACACACAGACACAGGTATATATAATTAATATTTATACATCCACATCATGTTACCACTTTGTGTGGACACTTGTTACCTCTTGTGTGGCTCACTGGCATGGCCCCTGACAGAGGCCAAACCCCTGCACACAACATAAATAAATGTATATTTGTGTGTGTGTGTGTATATAAATACATACATACACACACCATACTTTAAATTACAATATCATTTATAATATAAGACACTATACGATACCGGTTGCAACACGACAGCACGCAGGTAAGTAAATCATACATTTTCTATATTTGATAGAAGACACAAAAACCGACGTTACGGTCCCCCAGTGGGACCTTTCTCAAGGTAATAATTTATAATATAAGAATATAATTAAATAAAAAAAACATAATATAGTACATGAATATAAATATTTAGTTTTACGTATAGAAAATCTATAAATATATAATGAATATAAATTTTAGTAAATCAAATAAATATATAATGAATATAAATTTTAGTAAATCAAATAAATATATAATGAATATAAATTTTAGTCAACTAAATCGTGACAAAAAGATGAACTCCTTTGAGCCGGAATCGAACCAGCGACTTAAGGGTGTCTGTGTTTCTCTATAGTCCTCCGCTCTAAGGGTACACCACTCCTGAGCGTGACAAACGACCTCAGACATGTGGTTTGCGTGTAAGTCCTCGCCTCCATAACAAAGGATCCAGCATCTTCCAGGGGGCGGAGTTATGATTCGCTGGTACGTGGTTACGTCATTAGCTGGCATGGTTATAACGCAGTGACGCAGAAACTTGTGGACGTGGAGGGCTAGGAAACTCCAGGATCCCCCGGCAGTCTGATTCACCTCATGCTGCGTGAAAGAGGGAGCCCAACATTCGCAGGACTCCGGCAAATTGCAGGAGTCTTGACAGAGCTGATATATATCATATTATGATATAATGTTAAATTATCCAATTAAATTAAGGGCCATCGGTATTAGCTCATTCAGTGATTGATAATGCTACATTAATTTACGGAAACATATCTGCAAGTTTCAGTAGCTAAGATATGATGAAAAATTTTAAGTAAATATCAAATGATAGAACATCATTTAAAAGTAATCAAATACAATGTTTCATAATTTTTTTTAGTGATATAATTGTGTTTGACATTCAAAAACGTAAATATATTCTATATGTAAAGTACTGAATAGAATATGTAATATAGAAATAAATATGCAATATTAATTTGCACACTGTATATCAGACACAAATGAAGTTAAGGTGAGTAAAAAAAGTGACAAAAAGCCTCCACCGTACAGCAAATACAAATACCACTTGTGAGCACATTCACATGTCTCAGACTGGTCTGCAACCCTGCCTTCCCCCATTATCTCCCAGCATACACTGCTTCCACTGCAGACAGCAGGGTTGCAACCTTCTGTTAAATAATAACCCGGACACTTTTTTTCTTTTTAAAGGTTTTTATATATTTAACTCTCTTACCTTCTCCAGCGGCGGAAGCAGCATCTCCCCCTGCATGATCCCATCAAGATGGCTCTGCGACGTCAAACGGTGTTGTGTTGCCATGACAACGGGGCGTCACCTGGCGTCGCAGCGCCATGCTACATCACTTTGCCCTGACAACGGGACGCCTCATGGGGCCATGACGTCACACAACGTCCCGTTGTTATGGCAACACAGCACCATTTGTCACGGAGCCATCTTGACGGGACCATGCAGGAGGAGATGCCACCGGATGAACAGTGCTCGATGCTGAAACAAACGTGCTCTTGAGTGGTGACTTCAGCCGAATGGCCCTCCGTCATCCCTCTCAGTTTTGAGAAGTCTTCTTTACCCAGGCAATCCAGGACATCCGACCATCTCACGCCACAACTCCCCGTGGAGAAGATGGCAAGTGCAAAGTGCTCTGTGAAACACAGTGCTCAGTGCGTGATAAAATGCCCCCAGCCAAAAGGCTAGGGTACTAGCTCTGCAGAGCCCCATCCAGACACAACGACCTTTCGGCTGCGAGTAATTGGTGCGCTGTGTAGTAAGAAAGAGCTTTAAAAAGTTTGTGGCCAAATGTGCTCGGTGCCAGTTCAATGCGTGCCTTGTGCAGGGTGCCCCTTCTCACCCCACTCTGGTGCATCTGTGCAGGCCCAAGAAAATAAATGGAAGATGAAGAAAGTTCATTTCGTGTATGGATCCTTGTGTAAACACCGGACAGATATCTCAGCAGCAGTTCCTAATTGTTATTCGTAAAGGCAAAATAATAAAAAGCTTCAGATATACAGGTAACCTGCAAAAACATCCATGCAAGCTATGAGAACATATATGCATTTGTTGCCTCTGATGGTATCGTTCGTTCTGAAGAATATATTCTCAAACAGGCGTGATATAACCATTTCCTACGTACAAATAAACCTTTACATGGTTTGTTAGTATAAAGAGGCAATTATAAAGAAATCTGAGTACAAAGAACAAGACATAGCGCTCTATGCACTAAGCGCTGAAAAAGTGCAATCGCCAAGTGTTTCCTATCGGCATGATTTTGGCGATTTGCCCTCGCAGTATTCAGGAACGGCCGAATCCTTGCCGAATTCCTGGCGAATCACTGCGAAAGCAAAACGCCGATGAGCCAGTGATAAAAAAGCCTGGCTCCCGATAGCCTGGCAATAGGCCGTTTCTGCCGATATGTGTTTGCAGCAGAGAGAGACCCGCCGCTCTCTCTGCGCAAACATCGGCACATTAAAAATCTTTCTAAACAACTTTTACTCATAGTGTACATGTGCAGGGGGTCTCCGGAGCTGAACCGCATTGGTTTCAGGTCCGGGGACCCCCTGCTTCCCGAGATACAGGCCCCTTTATGAGGTGCCGGTATCCCTCTGCATTAAAAGGTCCCGATCACGTGACCGCGGAATGTAAACAAAGCAGAGGGATACCGGCACCCCCTAAAGGGGCCTGTATCTCGGGAAGCAGGGGGTCCCTGGACCTAAAACCAAAGCGGTTCAGCTCCGGAGACCCTCTGCACATCTACACTATGTGTAAAACACACATATAAATAAACAATAATTCCTTACCTTAGCGGCTATCCGCTATGGTAATTAAGCAGCCTTAATGTATTTTTAATAATATTGTGTGGGAGCAGGGGGTCCCCTGAGCTGAACCACATTGATTTGTGGCTCAGGGACCCCCTGCTTCCCGAGTTACAGGCCCCGGTAAGGGGCATCAGGTGCCAGTGTCGCCGCCATCTTTATAGAGCCCATGTCGCGTCTTGGAAGCTATAAAGATGGTGGCGACACTGGATCCAATGCCCCAAACCGGGGCCTGTAACTCGGGAAGCAGGGGGTCCCTGAGCCACAAATCAATGCGGTTCAGATCAGGGGACCCCCTGCTTCCGCACAATATTATTAAAATATATTAATGCTGCTTCATTACCATAGCGGATAGCCGCTAAGGCAATGAAGGGGTTAAGACATAATAGCATGTTTATTGGGGACAATTGTCCCCAATAAACATTGCAATACACAACATACACCCCCTGTGCCCCCAACAACCCCTATGCGCCCATTACATATATCTCATTTTTGGGATGCACAGCAATGACACTAGAGGCCGGCGGGGGCCCTCGGGTGTTCCCCGCAGGCCTGCAGTACCAATTATGTGCCCCCCCCCCTCAAAAAAAATACAACAACACAAATACTTTAAAATAAATACACCCCCCCTAAAACATACAATACAGTAATGGGCAAAATTACTATTATCCACAAATGGATAAAAGTGCATTTGTCCATTTAAAATACATAAAGAACAATAAATACATTAAAATCATATTGCACTCACCCATGTCCGGCTGCCACGATGAAGGCCATCCTCATCTTCATCACCATCCATGCCCCCTCCGCTGCAGCAAAACAGAAACAAGAATAAAAACATCCAATGTAATGTCCCCTAACCCCTTAATCACCATAGCGGTTATTAACCGCTACAGTCATTAAGGGGTTAACCCACCCTCACCCACCACTCGGGAGGCCTACATACCGTCCCCCACTACCCCCCCACCCCGTGAGGCCTAACCACCCTTACCCAATACCCAGCCGGGAGGCCTACCCACATACCCTTGGAGCCAATACCCCCTCCCCCCACCCCCAGTACCAACAATAAAAACAATACACAGCCCCACAATAAACATTCTATTTATTAAATACATAACCCACCCCCTGTGCCCCCCCATAAATACATGATTTATTCTTTTACATACAGGGTTCATACCCCAGGCCCACGTGAGTCCTCGGTGGGCCTGACGGGTCACCTCACAGACCTACAGTTTACCAGCAACTTGTTTCATACAGGTTCTGGAGGCCTGTTGGTGGGTCCCGCCAGGCGCCATGGCCACCAGGTGGTCTCCGTGGGTCACCGTGTGCCACAATTGGGTCCCCACGGTAGGCCCGCAGATGTCTGGGAGCCCCGGGTAAGACCCACAGGTGTCTGCGGGGCCTCGAGTGGTTCCCACGGGGGTCTGGGTTTGTTCCTTTTTGTTCTGCGTGAGACCTCTGGAGACCACCTGCGGTATCCTCAGGTATCTCACTGGTATCAGGCTGGAGGGTCCACGGGGGGGCACCTGCGGGGAAGAACCGGTGGCCCCACATCTGTGGGGGCACCGCGGACCCGTAGTGCCCACCCGTGGGTCCCCAGACCCCCATGGGAACCACCCGAGGCCCCGCAGACACCTGTGGGTCTGACCCGGGGCTCCCAGACATCCGCAGGCCTACCGTTGGGACCCAATTGTGGCCCACAGTGACCCGCGGAGACCACCTGGTGGGCCATGGCGCCTGGCGGGACCCACCAACAGGCCTCCAGAACCTGTATGAAACAAGTTGCTGGTAACCTGTAGGTCTGTGAGGTGACCCGTCAGGCCCACCGGGGACTCACGTGGGCCTGGGGTATGAACCCTGTATGTAAAAGAATAAATCATGTATTTATGGGGGGCACAGGGGGTGGGTTATGTATTTAATAAATAGAATGATGTTAATTGTGGGTCAGTGTGTTGTTTTTAGTGTGGGTAATGGGGGGGGGCGGAGGGGGTATTGGCCCCAAGGGTATGTTGGCAGGCCTCCCGGCTGGGTAGTGGGTGACGGTGGTAAGGCCTCACGGGGCTTGGGGTTAGTGGGGAAAGGGTATGTAGGCCTCCCGAGTGGTGGGTGAGGGTGGGTTAACCCCTTAATGACTGTAGCGGTTAATAACCGCTATGGTGATTAAGGAGTTAGGGGACATTACATTGGATGTTTTTATTCTTGTTTCTATTTTGCAGCATCGGAGGGGGCATGGGCAGGATGAAGATGAGGATGGCCTTCATCGTGGCAGCCGGACATGGGTGAGTGCTATATGTATTTATTGTTCTTTATGTATTTAAAATGGGCACATTCACTATTATCCATTTGTGGATAATAGTAATTGTGGCCATAACTATACTTCTATGTGTTAGGGGGTATTTCTTTATAAGTATGTATGTGTTTTGACATTAATTGGGGGAGGGGGGCACAGAATTGGTACTGCAGGCCTGCGGGTAACACCCGAGGGCCCCCGCCGGCCTATAGTATCATTGATGTGCATATATGTGTATGTTAGAGGGGTATAGGGGTTGTTGAGGTTATTTATATATATATATATATATATTTATATATATTTATTTATTTAGTGTGGGGCTTTTGTGTGTTTTTTTTTTTTGTGGATAGCGGGGGTGGGTGAAGGGGGCATTTGGCCCCAACGGTGGTTTGTTTAGGGCTTGCGGGTGGGTAGCGGGAGGGCTTAACCCCTTCATGACTGTAGCGGTATTAACCGCTACGGTCGTGAAGGGGTTAAGTGCACCCGCAACCCTCCCGCAAGCCCTAAACAAGCAACAAGGGCCAAATACCCTCCTCACCCACACCCGCTACCCACAATAAACCTCGCACAGCGGGTTAACCCCTTCATTGCCTTAGCGGTTAGCCGCTATGGTAATGAAGTGGCCTTTAAATGCATTTTTCCTGCCTCGGATGCATGCCGGGGGGCTCCGGTGCTGGTATTAATGGGTATCAGCTCCGGAGACCCCGGCATCAATCACAGACAGGAAAAAGGCCTGATTTTTTCTAAGTGTCGACCTTGCTGATGCTTCTCCACCACCAACCCGCCAACTTTAGTTGGCGGGACGGATTGGCGTAAAACTCTCAATTTTGGAGTGCCGATCAGCAGCGAAAAGCTGATCGGGGCTACCTGAATTCAGCCGAGTTCAAAAAGTGCCGATAAGTGGCTTATCGGCACCCGGCTGCCGATAAATTTTTATCGGGAACAAAAATTGCCGATTTTGGCCACTTATCTGCGCTTACTGAATCGGGAAGGCATTTTCGTCGAGAAAATGGCAATTAAAGCCTTTTTGGCGCTTACTGCATGAGGCCCATAGTCATCGTTTACCCGCTGTGTGCACAAGGCAGACTTATCTCGTTATGGTATCCTCCTACTTGTGTCATGTTTCTTCTCTATCATATTTGTTTCTTTTGCACTCCATAAAACTGTTGTATGTTCTCAGCAGTTTCATAGAACTTGTAAAGTTAACCCTAAAGATGGGAGTCTTCAGACAAACAAAATGTGGAACCCTCAAAAATCTATCTACACACCATCTTAAAACTCACCTCTTTAATGAAGCATTTGACAAATTTGGCAAATGCTACATAGTTACATAGTAGATGAGGTTGAAAAAGAAATGCGTCCATCAAGTTCAACCTATGCTAAATTTAGACGAGAGATACTTTATCCTATATCCGTACTTACAGTATATTGATCCAGAGGAAGGCAAACAAAAAACCTCAGTGACATATAATCCAAAGATATCTCATAAGGGGAAAAATAAAGTCCTTCCTGACTCCAAGAATTGGCAATCAGATTATTCCCTGGATCAACATCCTTCCTATGTTTACTTATTTGGTATATCCCTGTATACCTTTCCAAAAAGATGTCCAACCATTTTTTGAACAAATCTATTGAATCTGCCATCACAATCTCAATGGGTAATAAATTCCACATTTTAAATGCCCTTACTGTAAAGAACCTTTGTTGCTGGCGAAATCTCCTTTGCTCCAACCTTAAGGGATGACCCAGTGTCCTTTGTTCTGCCCTTGTGATGAATAGTTCTTTTGAAAGCTCCCTGTACTGTCCCCAAATGTGTATTTAGTTATATCCCCTCTTAGATACCTCTTTTCTAATGTAAATATATTTAATTTAACTAGCACCTCCTCATAAATCAGATTATCCATCTCCTTCATTAATATGGCAGCTCTTCTCTGCGCTTTTTCTAGTTCCATAATGTCTTTTCTAAGGAGTGGTGCCCAAAACTGTACTCCATATAAGGTTAGTTTGGCATGATCTATCCTTCATAAATACATGCTGACTATTACTAATAATTTTGTTTTCCATTAGGTATTCCTGAATATTATCCCATATTAAACCTTCAAGTAGCTTCCCCACTATTGATGTTAGGCTTACAGGTCAGCAATTCCCCAGTTGTGATCTTGCTCCCTTTTTAAATATAGGCACCACGTCTGCTTAATGCCAAACTTGTGGTACTGAGCCTGTGGAAATGGAGTCCTTGAATATTAAATGTAATGATTTTGCCATTACTGAACTCCTTGAGAACTCTTGGATGTATGCCATCGGGGCCAGGTGCCTTATTTACTTTAACTTTATCAAACCGCCTATGAACTTTTTCCTCAGTTAAGCAATTGTTCATTAATATGGAGGTTGTGGCTTCCTCCTGCGGCACTAATGAATTTGATCTTCCCTGGTAAAGAGGCAACGAATTTGTGTAATAACTCTTTTTCCTTATCTCTAATAATTTGCCTGCCCATGTCACACTAAAATGGTCCTATATTCTTTTCTATTTTTTTTTGTTATTAAGATAAAAAAAACTTTTAAGGTTGATCTTACTTTCTATTGCAATTCTTTTTGTCATTATCAATTTTTGCTAATGTGATTGTCATTTTACAACTTTTGTTATATTCCTTAGAACTCTAGATATGATGCCTCCGTCCCTTCTGACTTCAAGAATCTAAACGCCTGCCTCTTCTTTTCCATTTTCTTCACTACCTCTTTATATAGCCACATTCGGATTTATTTTATATTTATTATGTGTGCTTCTCTAACAATGTTTTAAAGACTGCCTATTTATCTTCTACATTTTCCCTGCAAAAACATCATCCCAATGTATTCCTTGTAGATTAGTCCTCAGTTTATTAAAATCTGCCTTTCTAAAGTTTAAGGTCTTTGCTAAACCAAAGTAGTTTTTTGATCATTTATTTCAAATGATACCATGGTATGATCGCTTGCAAAAAATCACAAAAACTGTATGGTGCTCTAACATGAGCCACTGGCCGCATAGCCTATAGACATTAAAGCATTATAGTGTCCCTTGGAGGTCCCATGTATTCCCAGACCAATCACATGAACTTCTAAACAGATTCAAAGAAAGAGGTTATTCCAAATATGTTCTCCAGAGGTCATTCGAGGAGGTGGCAGCAATGAAAAGGGATGATCTTTTGGACAAACAAAGAAAAACCAACAAAAATACTAATTTATGGGATGAAAATGGTCCTGTTTTTGTCACTCAACATAATACACAAGTTAAGGCGATATAAAGCATAGTAAAAAAACACTGGAATATCTTGTCGGCCGATCCTTTTCTTAAAAAAGTACACTCTGAGGGTCCACGCTTTGTCTTTAAAAAGGCAAAGACTGTAGCGAACTATGTGTCCAGAAGTCTGTTTACCTCCACATGTAACACACAAGGGGAAAATCTCCCAAAGGGGTGCTTTAAATGTTTAAACTGTATCTCGTGTGGTTATATGGAACCTTCTTCTTATTTTGTATCTTTCAGTACAGGACAACAATTCCCCATTACATCATTTATTAATTGTAATGCCACATTCATAGTCTATCTTTTGGACTGTGGATGTGGCAAACAATATGTTGGACGCACATCCCGTGCCCTAAAAGCAAGGTTGAGGGAGCACATAAGATTAATCAGACTCGGGGATTTAACTCATCCGGTATCCCATCATTTTTCAACATGCAAACAGGGAGACCTAAAAAAACTTAAATACAGAGGAATTGAACATGTATCTAAACCGATAAGGGTAGGTAACAGATTAGAGACACTAGACAAAAGGGAACTTTACTGGATATTTACCCTAAATACAAGAATACCTTATGGTCTGAATTCAGAGTGGGATTTGGGCCCATTTCTTTCGTAATTTCCTTCAAAATTAATTAATAAAATAAAAATAAATGTAATTATACAAATACAATAAACTGATTGATTACATGAAAATGGAAATTTATATATATTTCACTACTTATATGTGTATATATATATATTTTTTTTGATTAAATTTATAGACAAAGGGAAGGATTTCATAGATTTGAAGAAAATAAATTAAAGTACTTATATTGCTATTCCGTGCATACACATGTACATCATCCTTAACTTCAAGTGCATCTTTACATCTACATTATGTGAATTACTGTTACTTTCACTCTATAATCGTATAATTATACATATATATGAAATACATAATTTAAAACATGTGTGCATATATTATGTTTGCACCTGATCGATTATGTAGGTTTACATTTGAAGAGTGGTGTTTCAATAATTTTCACACAAGATGCTTTTTTTACTATTTGTTTTAATCATCACCATTCCTGTAAATGGTTAGTTTTTAACATATTTTTGAAGTGAAACTTCCTTAGTGGCACCTCATTCGTGATGGGGCAAAAATGGATTGTGGAGACAGAAATGAAACGGATGTGACGTCAGTGCTGGCAGTTGAGGCCAGGCTGTGTTCTGGCTCAGCCCGACCCCAACTCTGACAACACACCCGCTCCACAAATCAGATGCGGCGGCGATAGCCACCGGCGCCGCTCCTAATGGCCACCGCACCCCCCACACAGCTGCTGACATGCGCGATGGCGCCAGTGACTCCTGGCTCCTGCTCGGGTAAAGTGGGAAGCGGGGGGGTTTGAGCGCGCCGCTTCCCACGCATACGGCGGGCCCGGTGCGGCCGCGTCTGAACCTTCCCCCACCCCTCTCCCCCCAATTACCCCCTCTATTCCTCCCCCCACCGGCATCATGGTGTTCTTCCCCGGGGGGGGGGCGTCACACTCACATGGGCCTCCTCGCCGTATGTGCCGTCCTCCCTGCCCTGATCCCCGGCACTGCGGGGCAACACAACCTGTGCCCATCCCTCCTCCTACCACACTGCTCTGCCGCCGTGCTCGCAGGTGCAGGGGGTGATCGGAGGTGCAGGGGGTGAGGGGAGGTGCAGGTGAGGAGGTGAAGGGGGGTGATGTGAGGAGGTGAAGGGGGGTGATGTGAGGAGGTGAAGGGGGGTGATGCGAGATGCAGGGGGGGTGATGTGAGGTGCAGGGGGGGTGATGTGAGGTGGGGGGGTGATGTGAGGTGGAGGGCGGTGATGTGAGGTGCAGGGAGGTGATGTGAGGTGCAGGTGGGTGATGTAAGGTGCAGGGAGGTGATGTGAGGTGCAGGGAGGTGATGTGAGGTGCAGGGGGGTGATGTGAGGTGCAGGGGGGGTGATGTGAGGTGCAGGGAGATGATGTGAGGTGCAGGGGGTTGATGCGAGGTGCAGGGGGTTGATGCGAGGTGCAGGGGGGTGATGCGAGGTGCAGGGGGGTGATGCGAGGTGCAGGAGGGTGATGCGAGGTGCAGTGGGGTGATGCGAGGTGCAGGGGGGTGATGCGAGGTGCAGGGGCATATGCAAGGTGCAGGATGGGTGCGCATACATCACACACGCACACACACAGTCACACGCACACACACTACACAGTCACACGCACACACTACACAGTCACACGCACACACTACAGTCACACGCACACACACACAGTCACAAGCACAGTCACACGCACACACAGTCATACGCACGAGGAATTCACGCTTAGTGCAAATAGCTAATACAGGGGATGTGTGCCAAGCATTCTAAGTCCAAATTTATTTGCGTTTTGTCAAAGAAATTGTATTTTGATTTTTAATTAAAACATCACAAACACAATTTCTGTGACAAAAGTCAAAGAAGTTTCACTTACTATGCGCGTGCACAGCACACACAGCTTTTTTTTTCTATTATTAGCATTAATATACTGTTGCTCGTTTTGAATCCCTTTTTAAACAAATTTGAATAAAGTTTTCAGGTTGTCACGTCGTCGTATAGTAATAAAGTTGTTCAGGATTCACTACAGTATTTTAACAAAATGATCAATAAAGTTTTTGTTTGTACTCGAATTGCGCGCTGACGTCACCAGTCCAGGCCACGCATGGCGCGTCATTCATGACGCGTTTTTGCGACGGATGGATCGCGGCAAATCAGAGTATATTAGGTAAGTTTATTGTAGGCATCACTATGCACCTTGAGAAAGAGCTACTAGCTCGAAACGCGTTGGTGGGTGCCTGAGGGCTCAGTTTTTGTATTTTGCACTGATCCATTAAACATTTTTTACCTGGGTCCCACTCTACGTAACAGTTTATTTACTACCAGCTGTGCTCCATCTCTCCTTTCTGTGGATGATGGTATGATCACTGTTACCGGAGTTGAATATTTGTTAGTACTTCTACATTATTTGATATGACCAAATCCAGTGTTGCCTCTCATGGTAGGTTCCTCAATAATTTGGGTAATTTAAGTGTCTTTAAGCACACACAAACACCTGTTTCCTTTTGTTGTAATGCTAATCTCATTGCCCCAATCTGTGTATGGATAATTAAAATCACGCATTATGCAAACGTGACCTAGTTTTGATGCCTTCACCATTTGCAAAAATGTTCAGAAAAATAATGTATCCAGAATGCAATTGCAGAATTGTTTCCTTTTGCTACCACATTGTGAGTTCTATTTGTTGCCCTTTCCATATTTTTCTTTTCTTATATAGCCAATGTCCTAAAACATGCCTTTATCTACCTAATCAAACCTGGTTACATCCTCCTCCACAATGAACCATTTCTCAAGCTTAAAGTGAAACAGGATAAACTGTATTTTATACAACACCAAGGCTCGTTAAGGCATGAGGAGGTGTTTCATTAACTTTTGTACCCACCAGTGCTTGTTTTCCTTATTTGGTAGGTAATTGTTTATGATAACATTTTGTTTATTGATAACATGCCTACATTGTGTCATGCTGCAGAATGTTCATGCTTTAATAACTAACCAATATGGCACCAAATGTCCAAAAAAAATCAAATTATTCATAACTTAAATGCTTTAGCACACATGAAACCATGTATTTTTCATACAGACACCTCCATTCTCTATCAAATTAATTTATAAGTTTTGAACCCATTGTCATAACTTGCCTTTCCCTAACTCAGGAGTGCTCAACTCCATTTCCCCCCTGAGCCTCTGCTTGAGGACTGAAGTTGAGCACCCTGACCTAACATTTACACGTTAATCAACCCAATTTTTTTTTAGCTTTACTGCTGCCAGTTTTCTAAAATACATTTCCCTCTTATATGATTGAAATCACAACAAACAATAAGCAACTCAGAATAATGTACTACTGAAACTCAAGATTATGGAGAGCAACGCGTTATTTATAAATCTTTATTTTACAGTCCAAAAAAACCCCACAAGATCTTGGTTGTTTTCAGGTCATCTGGGATGGAACAGGCTTCAGATTTTGATCTCATGTAGAATTATTTCCACGATCTGAAATAGAGTGGTTTGTAAATGAACAGAGTTTAACCACTATCAAAATTCAGCTGCAGCTACAGTAACCAAGCTTAGCTTATACATGGAATGGTACCCAGGCCAAGAGATTCTGTAGGAGGCATATCCAACTATTTAAAATGTTCCAACGGCATTTGACAGAAACCCCTATAACAGGTGTGGGAAAAATCCAGTTCACCACTGGTAAGACGACCCCCCCAAACCACCAGTGAGGATCTACATTAAGTGTCCTGCAAAGCAGCCAGTCAAAATAATTGCCCACCCCCACCACGTACTAATCAACAGTGGGCCCACAGTGCAGTGCAAGTTAAAGCAGGGGCACGTAAACTTTTCCCCCTGTGCCCCACTCCATACTGTGTCTGTCATCAAATGATGCTGTGGGTGGGGAAGAGGGGTGTCACGCCACGTTACCCACAGCATAATTTGCCACGCCATAGACAAGGGAAGTTAGAGGCCTCTTGCGATCCCTCAGCATTTAATTTAAATGCCTCGAGTGCGGGGCATCAAACTGCTGCCCCCCCCCCCCCGTTTGCACACTCCCGAGTTAAAGGATCCCTTAATCGTCAGGGCTACCTGCGAAGTGGGTCCTTATGCAGTGATGGGAGCCCACAGGCAGTGATTGCAGAAGTTGTGCCTGACTTCCAGGCTAGGATCACTTGTGTGGACTGCATCCACCACCAGGTACAACCCCTTACCACAGGTAAGGCATGTGGAGAGGGCGCTTTAGAAATGCCAGACCACCGTTCTAGCTGCTAAAATAAGAGCTGAAACAGCATTCCGGCATGTGGAGGATGGGCCTCTAAAATGTGGTGGGCCCTAGGGCAGCTGAACTGGCTGTACTTATGGTAGCTCTGCCATTGACCTATAAACAACGCCCATTTTAAATTAATTTTGGCCAACGAGTTCCATTTAATTTGAGTGCACATTACAGGGAATAAAATTTGACATCCAATTAAATTTGCAAAAAATAAAAAAACTCTAAACTTGAATTGTGAAAACTCAAAATTAGACCAATAAAATTGACCCTTTAAACGATCTAGACAAATTGAATTACATTGTAGCACAAGTTCAGCGCTTCTACTTTTACATTTATTTTAAAGCTGAAGTTCAAGCTGCAGTTTAAAAAATATATATTTCTTTCCCATTCAATATGTGCATCAATACAATCTGCACACTGACACGTGATTAGCTAAGCGGTAGATCGATCTGTGTTCCTGTAATCAATCACTTGCTCTGGGTTATTTAATTCAGTTCTTGCACAGCATTTTGGGCAATGTAGTTCAGTAATATGATTGACTGGGCAGTTACTAGATACAATTGGTGCACTGCTAGAGAGGGGAAGGGGCTGTTACTTTGGAAATGCTTCCGACATTAGAAACATTCAAAAGGTCTTTAAAACTTTTCATTTTTAAATGCTACAAGTATTTTCTCATAGTACAGAACTGATTTAAAAAAATAAATTAAAAAAAAAAAGTAGGATATTGCTTGAACTGCTGCTTTAATGAGGCCACGTGGAAAACAATATTTGGAAAGCACTGGTTGACAATACATGTATCCAATGCATTCTGATGGGAGAACCAGTGGTTGCCACTACAAGGATGAGAAGGTAAAGGAAATACTGACTGTTGGTAAATGTTCTATTACCATAGCCATTATGTAGCTTAAAAAGCAGAGAAAGATGCCTCAAAACATATAGCGTCACCTAGATGTTCATAGCGCAAGAGCATTGCCGATAGTCTTTTGAACCAAAAGTTCAACATCAGGAGACCAGGGTATTACCAGGCAAAAAAAGTACGTTAACGTAATCTTCTGGCTTCACGCTCAGATTCCAGCAGAGTCAGGACATCACCCTCTCGGACAGGGCCTTTCACATTACGGATGATGGAACGGTTGCTGTCATCCATAAATTCAACACGAACCTGTTTGGGAAGCATTGGACTGTTTGATTCTCTGGCTGTGACTGATATTAATGTTAAACAAGTGCGAGCACATGCTTTACTCAATTTTTTATTAACTTCCAGATAGGAAAGAGGTGGGATAAGGGTGTATATATATATATATATATATATATATATATATATATATATAAAAACAAAAAAAACAAAACACTATTGGACCTTTGAATAAATGAGTTTTGCCAATAATAATTTAAAAAAAAAGTAATCATGCTTAATGCCGAAGAAATTACATTTGTTTAACACCTCGATTTTCACCCTCTGGCAACAAAATCATGTTCTTGCACCTACCATTTCAACTTCTTGCCTTAAATGTGAATGCCAATAGCCATTTTAATCTCCCAGAGAAGCAAGTTTCCAGCAATTTATCTCAAGATCTTGGATACTGAATGTCAACTGTATGAAACAGGACATTGCAATGTTAGGCCGCGTCCATGGATAGTGCTTGCGGGCGGAGGCGCGCTTCTGCTCGGCACTGAGCCTCTACAGTCGCAATGAGAGCGGCTTTAGAAGGGGCTCGCCTACGCTTCCTCAAGCGCGCGGAATCATAGGTCTTAGGGAAATTTTAAATCTTCACGCTTGCCGGACGGAGCGCAGGGCCGCTCACGTTAGCGGTTCGCCCAATGAGGGCGAACCAGCTCCATGATATCACTGGCCAGCCCACCGACACGCCCCCGGCGGCGCGCTGTCTAAAGCCAGGGAAAGCACCCGCTTTCCCTCAGCCTCAGCGCGCCAGCAAAAACCATGGCCGAGGCCTTAAAAGGAAAGGAGACTTTAGTAGTGTTTTGCAGTTTTTAGGAAGGCATTTCAATAGGTTCAGGTCAGCTATACCATACTCCACATTAAAAAGATCAGATATAATCTCACCTGAGTACACTGACCCTGAGATCCAGTTCTTCCCAAAACCTTTGTAACCTACAAAGAAAAACAAAACAAGATTATAACCTTCAATAGGCATACGATAGATTAAACGCAAATGTAAAAGTTGGAATACTTTTACAGTATCGACATGTAGTTAGACGCTGCCCTAGACAAAAATAGTTTTTCCTTACACGACCCCCATAAAATGATTTTGCTTATGTATGTGATATATAGAGATATATATATATATATATATATAGAGATATATATAGAGATATATATATATATATATAGAGATATATATAGAGATATATATATATATATATATATATATATATATATATATATATATATATATATATATATATATATATATATATATATATATATATATATATATATATATATATATATATATAAGGACAAATATAGCTGTATGCTCATCTGCATGTCTTAGGCAGGTCTGCAACCCCGCCTTTCCCCATTATCACCCAGCATACAGCACTTCCACTGCAGCAAGGGATTCTGGGAAATGACATGCAAATGAGCACACAGTGTCACTTTTTGCCTCAATAACCATTTTTAACATGGTTCCCTATAGGCTTAAGCTTGCTGCATGGTCACAGCTTTGAGCACAGCCAGGGTTAAGGTGCATACCCAGAAAACCACAAAAAACATATTTATATATATATATATATATATATATAGAGATATATATATATATATATATATCTCAATAGTCGGCAGAAAGCCCCTAAACACATTTGGGAAAGAGATGGAAAAACTGCAGACTTGCATTGTAACAGTAGTTAAAGAGCAACCACGCAGATTATAATGTAAAAGATAATTACATTTGGGGAAATAGTTGAGAAAGTAAAAAGCTATTTATACAGAATACATGGGGAGTGTTCAACGTGTAAAGACTGCTGTACAGCACACTAATATAATTACAACACAGCAAAGGAAGACCAGTTTAAAACACTAGATTTAAATTTGATTGCATGTACATACACATATTACACCCTAAAAAACAGAGGGCTGATCGCCTTCTACACAAGTATGAAGCAGACATCTACCTCCACAAAAAAAAAGGCTTTTTTTGTCTGCATAACATTACATATTGTACACATCATGCAGAACAGTCCAGTGCCACATGCAGGAATGGCCCTCTCTCTTGATAGAAAACCTATATACACACGTAAAACTCTAAATACAGGACAGTGTACATAACATGAAAGAAACATACATATCTAGCTATATGCACAACATATACTTATAGTATGCATATCTATTATATGTATGTATAAGGGAGAGAAGGGAGTGTAGAACACCCTACAGGCCTGTACCGCAGCCGGCTAAGCAGAGCGAGCCCCAGGCCGGGACACCACACACAGCACAACTCCCGGCTTCCCTGACACACACACACGCCGCCTCCCCGCAGTCCCGGTCTCCCCGTTGCTCCCTTCTCAGTTACCCGAGCGAGCTTGATGGGCTGCACGCGGCTGGCTTCCATGATGGCGGCTGGATGCAGAGAGAGGGTCACGTGGTGCCAGGTCAGCCTTTTATAGTCTCTGTGGACGAGCGCATTTTCATATCAATTAACTTTTTTTACAATGCCTGAAAACAAATGATCCCAAAACAGGCAGTTTAACTGAAAAATAATGTCATAGTCATTTTATTAAATCGTTTTAACATAGCAGTCGGTACCATGAGCCTCTACGCGGGCAAACATACGTAGCCAGATATGGGCGGGGCCTCAGAAGCTCTCGGCGGCCATGTTGAAATCTGGCAACTTGAATGGACCCGTGTGCGTGGCAGCCTTTTTTGAAACTGGCACCTTTGACAACTCGAAGGCAGGAAAACATACTGAAGCACCCGGCAGCCATTTTGGAAGCTGGCATCTCCAATTGCGGTGTTTCAACAAACATGTCAGTGGCTTTAACGACTTGTAAAATAAGGGCCTTTTGTTTTATTAACTTCAGTAAATATGAAACCTAACAGAATACAATGCACAGGAGTATTCTATATATAAATATATATATGTTTTATATATAAATGAGTTCGGTGTCAGAGGTGAGTTGACGTCTTCACCCCTCCCATAATACCCCGCGGCTCCTCCCCTGTCCTTGACAACAAAGATGGCGTCTGCAACCAAATTTATCCAGTGGTTGAGGAATTGGGCAGCAGGGGTAACACTTTATTATATTTATACATACACTGAGTATTACTTTATTATATATACATATATGTATTTATGTTCATAACCAGGGGAATTATATAGTATGGTGCAATGTTATTCAAAACGGGTTCACACTCTCACACTCACTCTCTAAAGTCTAAACCTTTTAAGGGATTCTGTGAGTCATGATGCCTTTTTAAAGGGTTCAACTGCTCTACATTTTGGTAGTATTTAGGTCTCAAGTTTTGTTTTGTGATTTTTCAAGACTGTTTGAAAAGTATAACACAATATAAGTGTTTACGTATGTGATAAAGGCGCATTCACACGTTTCCAGCATACAAGCGGAATAGTAGATGAAAAGATTAACAATTTTACTGGTGACACTAAACAGATATAACTATGGTAATAGCTAAACTGGATGCATTTTGTGGGAAATTAATTACAAATTACATTTCTTTGACAAGACATCCAGAGGTCCCCAATCAAGTGTTTTCTTTACTCCTTACTCCTAGCCGAGCTGGTCCTTATCAGAACTCTTATAAAAGAAGGGGGTGTGCCTGTGCAAACGCTTGGTGAACACAGTGATATCAGAGGATATCAAATCCCCCTCCCAGGTCTCAGCTCACACGGTTTACAAACTGACCGTTAAGTGGCATGCCATTGAAAAAGACTTTAAGACCACCCCAGACAGGAAGCAGGAGGTCTCTGGAGCTGGACTGTGTTAATTTCAGCTCCAGGTACTCCCTGCTTTACGAAATACCTCCATAGGTGCTGCCAGTGCTCCATGGCATTTAAAGCCGTTGCGTCACGCGGGACAATAGAAAGCTGCGACGGATGACGTTGCAGCTTCCTATTTGCTCCTGTACCGCAGGAGATCTAAGCCTCCATATTTTTTATCCAGCCGGGGATGCTAATGGGGGTACGTCCGGAGCTAAGTATCTCAGGAAGTCGGGTCCCAAGAGCTAAAATGAATGCATTTCAGCTCAGGAGATCCCCTGCTTCCCAACTTTAAGAGAAACAAAGAATCCTAGCCGGAACTGTGTCTTTAAATAATATACAAATATTTATAGGTTTCAGATTGTGGCAAGAAAGGCTTGGATCACCCCGATGTAACCTCTTATCTTACCTCAACTGGGTGGGGGTTCTCCTGTGCTGATCTGTGCTACCCCTGCTTTTCGAGATGTTTGTATTTTTTTTTTTTTCCGTCCTGGCATTGACCTAAACAATACTCCAACTACGCTCACCAGGGCTACAAATGCAACATCATCTCTTTATGACATTGTTGCTTTCTATTTGGTGCCGGAACGAACCTGTGGTCATTTTGAGCCTGCCAGTTTGCCTGGTGAACAGCCGGCTCGCTACTCCTGAAACAGGCAGTCCCTAGATGTTGGTCGGTGGTCCACAGATGACCTCCTCGGGAGGTTTTAAAAATAGAAAAGTGATAGGGTGGAACTTCTGCTTTAAACTTTTTACTAGCATTAGTGCACTTTAGTCCTAGAAGGGGTTGTCCTATTAAGAATCTGGTTATGAACAAGATGCAGTATTGATATGTATCCTACTGACCACATACGCTTCCTTTTCTCTTGCAGCGTGATCTCCAGACCAAACTACAGCTGCGTTATACTGAAATCTCAAAGAGGTAAGGATTGGTCAGTCTGTGCTTGTGGATTTATTTTTTTGCAATTTATTTTTATATTGCCTGATCCGGTGAGGCCACGGTTTGCGAAACATTGGTAGTTTCTTTGTGATTTTAAATCTTTTGTCCGAAAATCAGACACCTAGAAGTATTATTTAAAGTCTGGTTGTAAACAGGGTGACCCAACGCTTGGGATGTTTTTGATTTCCTAGGGCTTCTTTTGTGTGTTACACTGTGTTCACCAAGAGTTTGCACATGCAAAGCCCCCCTGTTTACAGCTAAGTCCCTCCTAGGACCAAAGTGCACTAATCGCAGTGACATATTTGAGGTCACATCTGGGTAATTTACTCCTTTTACACTATATGCTAATACAACACCCATTTAGAGTTCCCTAAAAAATACTATAATTTAGAAAGAAATAAAAGCAAACTCTTTCCTTTTAGCATCGTTATATTAGTTTAGGACAACTGGGCAGATACATTTGTTAAAGTAGATTGTTTTTTTTGACTGGCTAGTTACTTGGGATTGCACCTTAACCACTTTGCAGTCAAAGGCCTGCAACGCAGCGAAGGGGTTCAACTATCGGGGTCCCCTCAAATGTAATCCTTGAACGTCCTGTTGCCCCCTCCACTGTCAAAAAATGACACTTTCTTTTATCAAAGTGACCAGGAGATAAAGGTGCAGTTCCCCCCTACATTTTTTTTGTTTTATTCGTTAGGTAGTCCTTTCCCAAGAAAGTTTATACCGCTAGTTTTTACCTGAAGACCGTTTTACTGTATTCAATATTTAATTTATCACGACAAAGAGGCAGTGAATATAGACAGTGGTCAGTAATTGTTTGAGCTGACCTATGCAAATCAGCAGTTTATTGCACTTTGCAAATGCACGTATAATTCTTATAGTATGTATATCTTTACATGGAGCCATCCAGGTACATTGCACTTCCCTGCAGTAATACACGTTACATAATATTATAACACATAGTGGGAAAAAGCGCTTCATAAATGAAAGTAACAATATGAAAGGGAGTAACTGCCCCGAAGAGTTTACAATCTAAGTAGAAAATAAATGTATCGCTGCAAAGCAATAATGTCCTGTTATAAGAGCACTCAGAATACTGTAGTTTACTTTACCACGGGTGCACGAGCAGCGATATCATCACACCAAGGGGAATCCGCATAATCCATACATCACAAAGAGATGAAGGCACTCTAGTGATCGCAATACAAAAAAAGCTATTTATGCGTTAAAAATAATCAACCATGGAAAATGTGACACTACACACTTAAATTGATTTTGCATATACTAATGACGGCTAGATGCGCTGTAGCAGCAGCGTGGAAAAAGACACTCCGCCCTCCACAAGAGAGGTTATTAGAAGGGTAAATGAAGTCCAAATTAATGGAAAAACTCACCTAATTTCTGAATCATACTACAGGATAGTATGATAGGGTCTGGGATCCCTGGGGTGCTGGATAGGGGAGGGATCTTGGTAGGAGATAGGGTTTGGGAGTGTTGGGTGTAGAATGTGCTGTTTATAAAATGTTGTATGATATGTAATGTGACTGTTGATGCTTGTAAGAAGCCTGATTTTAAATGGTTGTTCCCTCCTCACCCTCCGTTTTCTTTTTTTGTACCCCCCCCCCTTCCCCATTTATGTTTGAAAACTTTTATAAAAATATAAGTTTAAAAAAATTAAAATAATCAACGTTTCAGTTCAATCTTGGACTGAAACGTTGATCATTCATAATGGATAAATTCCTTTTTCATATTGGTACCACTGAAGTGCCTTCATCTCACTGCAAAGCAATACATTTTGATGAACACGAAGCAATGTTAACATACTTTTATGGAATCTGGCCCTTCGGGACATTTAGTAGATGGCAAACTGACGCAGGAGGAAATTCCTGTACCACATTAAGAAGCAAATTGCATTATTGTCATACATACCCCCTTAATATTCTTGTGTCGCATTTTAGGACTCAGCCTCCCCCGGTTCTGCCAGTCGGCCCAAGTCACAAGTTTGCCGATAACTATTACTGCACACGAGATGGACGCAGGGAGAATGTCCCTCCCACCATCATCATGTCCCCTCACAAGGCTCTAACTTCTGGGGTTCAAGCTGCCAGGTCAGTAACTTATTAGGATTTACATTTTTTTGTTGTAACAATCATTATTTGGTCATTATCAGGAAAAGAAGAAACATTATCTAAGTGTAGGTGTCTTGATTAATGAGTGAGTCATTTTTGGAATGCGAATTATAATTCACTGCACTGTGAGTAGGCATTCTATAGGAGCTAAGGCTCTGAATACTCACTCACTAATCAAGACACCTACACATATTTTTTCTTTTTGTTGAATCTCTCCCATGCTCCCCCTGGACTTTGAAGAACAATCCCTTGACCAACCCTGAAGATTCACGGCAATCAGCCCAGAAACAATTGGTAAAAGAGTTTCTGCACGAGCAGGTCAAGCAAACTGACCTAATACGACAGAATTTTCAACAGCTATCCCAGAGACGGAAAGGCAGGCTCAACTGATGACGGCTCTGGAGACGGCAAATGCTTCTATTACCGCCATGGACGAGAAACAGAGCCGCTTCGACAAAGTTATTGGTGACTTGGAGGTGGCTCAAAAGAAGGCTCCTCATCTTGGTGTAGCGTTTGGACTATCCCAGGAGTGTCTCAGTACAGAGCTTGGAGGCTCTCGAAAGGAGTTTGACAGCCTCAGTATGGAGCTCGAAGTCTCTCGGAAATAGATTCACAGTCTAGATACCGAGAGGAAGTTCTTTAAGAAAGAGGTTCATACTCTCAATATAGAGCTGGATGTCTCTCGCTAGTAGGTCAACAGTCGCCGGACAGATAATAAAGACACAGATATCCAACAAGCTCTGAGAAACCCCAAACATTACCACATAATATATATATGTATATAACTGTCAAAAGGATTACTAGTGGGAGTCGCTAAATGTATACAACAACAACAAAAAAACGGTCATGCCTTGATGTTGGCTAGCAGGCTTAAGACGCTTTGGCCAAAGGGTTGAACTAAATGACCTTTTTTCAAGAGAATATATAGGTATTGCACTGTGTATTTTTGTCACATTGGAAGTAGCTTTGGGCATTTTTGTTTGATTTTTTTGTTGTATACATTTAGCCACACCCACTAGCACTCCTTTTGACACGTGTGTGTGTGTGTGTATATATATATATATATTATGTGGTAGTGTTTGGGGTTTCTCAGAGCTTGTTGGGTATCTCTGTGTTTATTAACTATCGGCAGCTGGTCTCAACTGTTTTTGGGAGGGTAATGGCCACTCCCCACTTTCCAAGTTGGCAGGTCAGTTTCATTTTGCTGGGTTACGACAGATCCATTGTGATTATTCTTCCTGTAATTATACAGGTAAATAAGAATTTTAACTTGGGGTGTGTTAGGACCTGCTAACGGTCATGCCTTGAAGTTGGATAGCAGGCTTAAGACGCTTTGGTCAAAGGGTTGAACTAAATGACCGTTTTTCAAGCTAATATATAGGTATTGCACTTTGTATTTTTGTCACATTGGAAGTAGCTTTGGGCATCTTTGTTTGTTTTTAAAAATAGGAAAGGTTCCAAAATTCGGTGCTCAGCAATATTGAGACACTATAATGCAATCATGTCTTAAAGAGTGCTGATCATGAGTTACGGGAACAACCTTCATCCAGCCTCGTGAGTTAGATAAGATCCAGTGTGATTGTTTAATTCCTTTATGTGGGGACATGTGGTGTATGAACTCCAATGCTAGAGTCAATGTGAACAAACAGATCTCTGTATGAACACCACTAACCTATGTTGTCACCCTGGAGAATGGCACTCATTCCATAATAGATAAATAATCCTCCAATCCTTTGTGTGAAGGAAAGAAGTACTCACAGTTCTGAGGCGGTTGATCCGTCGGCGTGCATCACGCTTGATGAGCAAGACAGCAGGAGGATTACACGAGGAAAAAGGCGGAGCACAGCAACAAGATGGGGGCTAAACACCAGTTAATATATAGTTTAAAAGCACTTTGTTGCATGGTAGACATCATGGTCCAATAGCAGGTCAAATCTCTAACGCGTTTCGGGCAGCAGCCTTTTGTCAAAGAGTTTGTTTTTAGTCGCCGGACAGAGTTGGACATATCACAGACAAAGGTTCATACTCTCCACATAGAGCTGGATGCCTGCCTCACACCAAGAGATCAGTGGTCTCTGCACAGACCTGGAAAGCTCTAAAAATGAATTTCACAGTCTAGCGGCGGAGCTGAAAGTATCTCAAAAAGATGTCCGCAGTCTTAGTACTGTTGTTGAAGTCTCTTGGAAAGAGCTTCACGCCTTCAACATAGAACTAACAGTCTCACGCTAGGAGACCCGAAGTCTCCACTCAGATGTACGTAAATGGAAGGAGGACTACAAGAAGGCCCCCGAGGGTTAGAGAGACTGTGGAAAGAAAGAATAGAAACCTGTCAAAAGAGGTTTCATATCTGGCTGATCAAGCTAGTAAATAAGTTAAGGAGAATCAACAACTCCAATGAGGAAAGTTGAAAGTACAGTTAGTACTGGAAGCATAGGGCACTCTTCACCAGGAAAACAGCAACTCCATGTGACTGCAATCGAAACTCTCTCAGGTCAAAGCAGGCTCTGAGAGAAGAAATGCGTGCTAACACTCCAGAAATATGGCCGAGCTCTCATCCAATGAAGATTGGAAAGAGATGGGTATCTGCGAAAACGCTCTGCGACACTCGTCATACAGGCTGCTTATCGAGGAATGAAAACTCGCCAGCTTTATCTCCAAAATAAAGCCGCCTGCCTTTTCCAGTCAATATGGAGAATGCAACTACAAAGAAAGAAGTATGAACATTTGAAACAATCGATACTTGTGGTCCAGTCAAATGTGAGGAAGTGTCTGCAACAAAGAAATTACAGGAAAAGGAAGGAAGCTGCTCGTGTTATTCAGTCCAAATATAAGAAATACGTCACAACCAAGCAAGCAGTGAATTGCTATAAGCGCATCCACAATACTGTCTCAGTGCTACAACAGGCGGTCCATAAAACCCAGGGCAAAAGAACTGAATTCAGGCTGAGACGGACAATACAAATTCAGTCTTGTTAACGTACCCACGGGGTCCAAACCAGTTTCCACACAATGAAAATAGTGGCTATAAAGATTCAGTCTTTGGCTAGATTAAGACAGACTTGTGTCAGTGATCACGCCCCTAAAGATGCAACCGTAGTTGCCCACTCTTCTTTGCAAGGGGAAAACGCACAAGACTGCAGGTTTCCAAACTGCAAAAAGGAGAACAACAAAAACACTGATGTACTGGAATTTAGGGATCCTAAACCAGCATGCAATTGACCCTTATACAGATAAGGGGTCATACTTTTTGCGGGTAAGCCAGTGAGGGATAAGAAAGGTATAGGCCGGGGTCCCCAGGTATGGAAGGAGATTCCAGACGGTGCTACAGCAGTAGAGAGACCCTGCCAGACATCACTGTGGACTTCGCCATACATTGAGGAATCGGTCAGCTTAGAAAAAGTAATACGTCAAGAAAGGGAGGCCCAAGACGAGAAGTCTGCCGACTACCAAACACAGATGCCACGGTGGTCAATCAGAGTGGATAAAAACTCCATCCAGGTTCATTGATACTGAACCCAATGCATGTGGTCACCCTAGTCTCAGGGAAGAAAAGATAGCCCAACACATGGAAAAACCCATGGCCAAGCAGTTAAAAGACTTGCTAAAATAGAAAGGGGAGCTTGAGTGAAGAGTCCTCCGAGATGAGGAAGCTAAGCACATCATGGAAAGACTGTGCTTGAGAAAAGTCCTCTGCACTCATCTCTTTCACATACGCACACACCAAGATAACGCAAACATTTTTTGCAAAAAAAAAAATAATTTGGCTAAGGTGGTATGCTGCAAAGGAATCCATCACTTCTCTGACACTATACGTTTTCAGATAAAAAAAAGTCTGTTACGAAAAATATAGCAAAAACAGTTTATAATATTATATGCAAAGAACTAACCCACAATAGTGGATTATTTAACCCCTAGTAGGCCTTTAAATCCATGTGAGTGATTGTGTTAGTAGGGGGATATCCATAAGCAAGATATTTCGGGTCCATGGCCCATCTGGAAATATTTCATTTTAAAATTCCCTTAGAAGTATTCTTCTGTATGAGAAACACTATGGACAATTGTGTCAGCCAATAGAAAGCCGTGGCATCGTTTTTCCCCTAGATATTTTTGATTTTATTTCTTTTTCCTTGTTTAACTTTCTAATAAATTACTGCAATCACATTATTTTCTTACCTTGTTTAGGTATCCTGATCCTTGAACCCTTAGGATGCTTTTATGATGTTCAGTGAATGTCATATCAACATTGCTTATTTCCTAGGCGGAGATTGTGTTGACCTAAGATTGGTGAACGGAAGAGGAGTATCCTCCAACTCCGTTGATGTTGGTATGCAGCTGGTCACAAAAACGTGAACGGGCAAACTAGCCTCCCTTAACAAACCCAGTAACTATAGTATATTCCAGTGAGCTTTTATTGTGGGTATTGAAATTTGAAGCCTAAATTTGAAAAGCTACTTACATCTTAATCTGTGAGACTGTTCAAAATGGTTGAGAGGTTGTTAAATGTGTGCCATATGCATCACTGGATATTTTTTATATTTGTTATAATATTATGACGTACTGAATGATTATAACTTTATTCACTTTTATATATAAATATTTTTTTTTCTTTTTAGTCCTGACACAGCAGTTGCAACATATTCGAAAAAGCCGGTGACTCCTGGAATTCCTCCTCGTAAATGGGAATTATCTACTGATGAACCGTATTTGTAAATACCAAGAAGAATGGAATAATATTAAACTGAGATTTTCAGACCATAACATCTGGCTGATGAATGACAGTTCAGTGTATATAAACGTCCCAATTGCACAAAAAAAACGTTTTTTCTCCTGTGGGTTACTCATTAAATTTATTATATGGTTAACTTCTCGTCTCGGCATCATCTTTGTAGCTTTTATATTGCATGTTGTATAGAGAAATTAAATATTGATAACTAGCATTGTATGCGTACATGCACAGATGTGAACCGCAAGTGATATGCATTTCAAATGATCAGACTGTAGTTTGTAGTGATTTAGTAAAAAGGTGAACAAAGGTGCACTGCAGAAACCAGTAATAGAAACGCTGGATGTAATACTGGACAATTTTTTGTTCACCTTTTTGCATTATCTACTGGAAGCACACCAACAGGATAGGATTTCACTGCCAATCCGGACAAAATCAGAGACTCCAAAGTAGCGATTTTTAAAAAAAAATTATTACCTATTTGGGTTGTTTTTGGCCAGTGTGTGACAGCAGGGGGGGTTTCAGAGGGGTGCAGGCTGGTGGCGAACAGTGTCAGTGGACTCCCCTTGCGGTGGGATTGCCGGCCGCCGGTCTATAATCCCTCCCCATATCCTCCATGTATATTTCATTTTCGTCCACCCATACATGGGCTTTATGAATATCAACACGATACCTACAAATCCTGTTCTTTCATGAAAGACTTTATTTTCAATATATACATTGGATGTCGTCTTGATTTCTCTGTGTCTTTGTAGCACCGGAGAGGGTCCAGGTTCCCAATCTTCGTTGTTGTGATTTAGTGCCTGCCGTAACTTGTAAGCTGCACATTCATTTCAAAGATGTCTGGAAGGCGGCGATGTAATAAACACAGCCCGATGATGGGAGAATGGAGATTAAAATGGTGTGGCAGAAGTTTGGGGTGTAAATTCAAAAATCCAATAGTTTTCTTGGAAAGTCTGTGCCGGCCTCGGATTGCTGCTGGGCCCCAGCAGCTGCTGCTTTGCCAGGCCATATGAGAACAGGGGAAACACTTGTTAATTTTGGAGAGAGGCTCCCAGGTCTATATCCACATTGTGTCCATTCGGGACTAAGGTTTTTAATGTGCGGATTCATTTGGTCTCTAATTTTGACATTTGGTAGACATTGTCTCCTCCCCAATTAGGCTCTAATACATCTATACCAATACACTTGAGTCCTGCTGGGTTCTGGTTGTGACACTCTTTTTGAAGTGTCTTGATAAGTTATGCTGCATAAACCCTTTCTAAATATTTGTGATGTGTTCAGCAAATCTTAATTTTACGTTTCCTGGTCGTCCAACCGATTTATATTGTTTTGCACACGGGCATTGTATAAGACATTACTGCATTTTGTGAATCACAATTTATAAAATTATTGATAGTATATTCCTTCATAGTTTGAGTGGAGGAGGACCTTTTTGACCTGTTTCGCCTCTTGTGGATTTAGTTTGCACATTTTGCATTTGAGGCATTTATAGAAGCCTTTAATATTGAGAAATGATTGAGATCTATTATCCTTAATGGATTTAAGACAACTAGGAGCAATAGCTCTTCTGAGTGAATTTGCTTTGAATATTATTCAATACAATTTTGAATAGAATCCCAAGTTTGTAAAGTCATTATTTGCCGATTTCGCTCTGCATACACTGCCTATACCCCGATCAAGGATTTCCCGCAGTGAGGTGACGTCTTTGCCAGTTGGGAGTCGGAGCGACGCAGGAACGTGATCCACGACTGGAGGCGACGGACGACTCGGCAGAGAAACTGAGGTGCTGAAACACCGAGACTAAGCGGCACAAGAGACTGGATATGATCCGTCTCATCAGTGTGAACGCCTGATCATAACCTGGAAGCCAAAGTGGAGCCTGGATGCGGTGTACAGCCAGAGGTGGAGGACGAAAGTTTTTATTCAGCAGAGGGGCAAAGAGATCAGCACCAGCCTGATTTACAGTCAGAGGTAACTGATGTGTGGTCACAGAGGTAGAGACGCCAAGATGCCAGGAACAAACAAGCACACTCAAATGGGATCTTTTATATATTTATTTATACAGTGTATGTATGTAATATATATATACACACACACACACACACACACTGACAGGGGTAATGGTGGGCTAAATCTTTATTCAGAGCAGCCAAATCTACCCGTACTATCAGTCATGCAGTAGCTGCAAAGGCAAATCAGATCTTATCTTGCATTAAACTGGGTACGGATGGAAAGGAAGAAAGCAAAATGATGCCACTGTATAAAGCATTAATAAGACCACACCTTGAATATGGAGTAGTTTTTGGGCACTACGTCATAAAATAGACATGGATCTAGGAAAAGTACAGTGAAGAGCCACCAAATTAATAAAGGGGATGAAAAATCTGATTTGATTTGACAAAGTCCCTTGCGGGATGAAACGCGTAAGAGGTTCTTAGCTTCATGATGTTTGTTCCCTTTTTTTTCAATAAATTAGTCGTTTTTTGTTAAAGCTGCGTGTGGTTCTCTACTTACCTCAGTGCACCGCTTCTTCGTTTGGCTGATTTGAGGAGAGATTAGCTAAATTAGATTTTTTTACATTCAAAAATTGGTATCTACGAGGGGATATGATAACTACATACAAATATTCAGGGTCAACACAAGAAGTTTTCAAAATAACTATTCATTCCAAGCGCAGTATAAATTACACAGGGTCATCCCTTTAGGTGGGAGGAAAAGAGATTTCACCAGGAACAAAGGAAAGGGTTCCTTACATTAAGGGCAGTTAAAAATGTGGAATTCATTACCAATGTTGACGGTGATGGCTGATATGATAGGTATCATTAAAAAAAAAGTTGGACATCTTTTTAGAAAGGAAAGATATATAGGGATATACCAAATAAGTAAACATGGGAAAGATGTTTGTCCAGGGAGAAATCCATTTTTTATGTTAGGAACTAATTTATTTTGTGACTCGGTTGTCGGTGGGTAGACTTTTTTTATTCAGAGCCTCTAAAAGTGAAACTTAAAAAGAGCTTTCTTTCAGCAAAGTAGAAAAATAAAACAGCACTTATTCCCTCGCCTGTTGTCTCTGTAAATTCCCCTTAAATCTTAGATTGTAAGCTCTTCGGGGCATGGATTTCCTTTCCTATTGTCTGATTTTGCTGCAATTATTGTATTATTATAATTCCCTGTACTGTATTCTTTGTGAAGCGCTGAGTACACTTTTGGCGCTATATAAATAGACATACAATACAAGTCCCGATAAGGGCTATACCCTTTGCCAGAAAAAGGGGAGTTCAAGTTGTGTTATCATAGGGAGTGAAAAACAAAGTGTCCAAAGAAACAGAACTTGTGGAGGGTTCTCTTGACTCCATCGTCAGAGTTCCAGGGTGTTTGTCTCCCTGGTTCCCACTAGGGTTTAGCAATGCACCGATATTTAGTAATATCGTGAAAACATAATAACATAATCTCCTGGAGTGCCGATATGGGAGATTACCTGTTGTTGCGATATTACGGGATGCCTGCGGTCAGAGGTGCAGCTTTGAAGCTACTGCTGTGCTGTCTTTCTGCCTCTCTCTCCCTGAGTCCACCTCCCTCCCTTTTTTCTGAATGCTGACTCAAAGGGTAGGGGGATGAGCTTCAGGCAGCATGGGGAGGGAGAGTGTGGAGAGCAGTGGGCTGCAGCAGGGAAAGGTAGGAACTTCTCTCTTCACTTTTCTTTTGTTAAGCCCTCCATCCCCCTCCACCTGGGGCACTTAACTCCTTCCTCCCCCTCTCTCCCTTCTGGGAGTGGGACCCTTAACCCCTTTCCCCTCTTTGTCCTGTGACTCTTAACCCCTTCCTTCCCTATAGGACATTTAAACCCGTTCCCCACCCTCCACATGGGAATCAACCTCTTCCCTAACCTCCCCATGGAACCCTTGACTCCTTGGTCTCTCCTCTTGGGACCCTTAGGCTGAGTCCATAGAGACTGCAGCCGTGCGGAGGCGCGCACAGGCTGAGGGAAAGCGGTGCTTTTCCTGGCCTTAGTTTGCGCGCCGTCCGGGGCGCGGGCCAGTGACGTCACGTAGCTGGTTCGCCCTCATTGGGCGAGCCGCAAACCAAAAAAATTTTAAGAGCTACGCCTCCGCACGCCTGCGGAAGCGTGCGCGAGCCCCTGCTAAAGCCGCTCTCATTGCGGCTGCAGGAGCTCACTGACCAGCATCAGCGCGCCTCAGCACGGGTCAGCGGATAAGCGCTGACGATGGACTCAGCCTTAACCACCTCCTCTCTCCCCCCTGGGATCCTCAACCTCCTTTGTCACCCCTGCATTTAATCATTTTTCACCTCCACTGCTTCCATCGCCATAACACCCCCCTCATCCCATCACTTTTGCCCTTTAATTCTGAACATTTTTATAACCAGATTTTTTTGACAATTTTCAATTTTTCAAACGCTTAATCTGTTGGTAAGAAAGCACCCCAAGTTAAGGCTTTCATTAAGAACTTTTAGAGAGATTGTGTCTAACAAATGTATCCATTCTGCATCAGTGTGTAATAATTAATTGGATCGATTTCCTCCATGTATTAGGGGCCCCACTTGATCAATGATCATGTGTCTTAATGTAGGCAATAGATGCCCCTGTTCTGCAAAATGATGAGCAACCATTTCTTCTGATGTTACATTTCTCAGTGCGCTCTAATGTCTGACAATGTAAGGTCATTATCTCCTGGAACACCCACTCAGTTTTTCCAACTTAAAACAATCCACAAGGGCACTTGATATATATAACAAATGTGCTCATACAACAGAGTCTATGTTTAATAGTGATTTGTGTGCCACAATGTGAGTGTGCGCGAGCAGCTCCTGTCAAGATATACCCAGTAGTGGAATTCAGAAATTTTAGCAACCGTTCTCTCACCTTACAGCCCTTTCATAGTGAAAAATCACCATCATCAGCTCTCCCCCTCATCATCTTCAGATCGCCCACTCATCATCAGCTTATCCCCCTCAACATCCTCAGATCTCCCCCAGTCCCCCTCATCATCCTTAGATCTCCGTAAGTCCCCCTCATCATCCTCAGATCTCCCCAGTGCCTCTCAAACCTTCCCCAGACCACATCAGATCTCCCCCAGTCCCCTCATCACCCTTAGATCTCCCCTAGTCCCCCTCAGATCTCCACCAGTCTCCTTCAGCATCTTCAGATCTCCCCCAGTCCCCCCTCAGCATCCTCAGATCTCCACCAGTCCCCATCAGCATCCTCAGATCTCCCCCAGTCCCCCCTCAGCACCCTCAGATCTCCCCCAGTCCCCCCTCAGCATCCTCAGATCTCCCCCAGTCCCCCCTCAGCATCCTCAGTTCTCCACCAGTCCCCATCAGCATCCTCAGATCTCCCCCAGTACCCCTCCTCACCCTCGGATCTCCCCCAGTCCCCCTCAGATCTCTCCCCTCTCCTCCTCCATGCCTACCTGGGTGGACACAGGCACGGGGAGATGGTATGCGGCGGCTGGCCCCCGGCTTAAAGAATTAGCCAGTAGAAGAATCACGTGAGGCAGAGCAGGAGCAGAGCAGCACGAGAAGAGGAGCGCACTCTAGCAGCAGATACTGGAAGTTCCGGGTCAGACTGCTAGGTGGCGCTCCTCCCCTGCAGTCCTGCGCTGCCTCAAGTGATTCTACTACTGGCTAATTCTTTAACACCTGGGGCCCTCTGCCACCGTCGCATACCATCTCCCCGTGCCTGCTTCAAGAATTAAGCACCGGTTCTGCAAACTTGGGAAATTCCAGGAACAGGTTTGCACGAACTGGCAGAATCCCACCACTGCATATACCTACACATGGTATAATTTGTGCACCGATAGCAACCCGTTTTAACAAAAGTTTTAGGTTGTGTCGGTATATCTGTGGTCTGTGCAAGCCAGTCTCTGAGGTTTTTAGCCCTCCTGTAGCTCATGAGAAGTATGTTGCACATTATTTTGGGTAACTGTGAATCAGTTGAAAGGATTTCCCAATTGGTGGAGATCACTTTCGAGGCAGAGTATGAGATTAATAAACAATTAGTCCATATGGTGCAGTTCTTGAGTAGTCCAAATCAATAATCCAAATCAATAAACTGGGACGCTGATGATTCTGAAAGTTCCCCCTAGAATGGGTTAAAAAAAAACACACAAATTGCGCAGTATAGCTGAACTGATGTGGTCTAAACACAGTGCACCTACTTACAAGATTTCTCTTGTTGTTTTCAATTGAGAGAATCTGTGCTTTAACCTCTTCTTTCCTGCTGCAGTCACGAATCCCACGTGAAATTCCTCAATCTTCCTTTTCTTTTGCCACTCCCGGATACCAGATGGTAGATGGCATAAAAGAGGAGAGAATACAGCAAGGATAGTGTAGTAGAGTATAAACAATTTATTAAAAAACAACTAAAACAGCCAAATGGTAACTCACATGCGGATGTGGTATAAAATCAATGCTAGGATGCCGTCCGCTACTTGTTCTGAAGTCCCCTTCCTTCCCGCAACTCAGACAGGGCGATATTGCCTCCTCTCTGCAGTAATATTCCAATACGCAAACTCCCCTAGACACCTGGCACTCATGCTTGGAGAGCTGGTGAAGTCACCACTGTCAAGCATGAGCGCGGTCAGCGCTAGCGGTCCCGCAGCCTAAGGCCTGGGACATAGTTGCTTGCCGAGTGCGGAGGCGCGCTGAGGCTCAGGGAAAGCGGTGCTTTCCCTGGCCTTACACAGCGCGCCGTCATGGGCGTGTCGGGGGCGGGTCAGTGACATCACGGAGCTGGTTCGCCCTCATTGGGCGAACCGCTCACGTGACCGGCCCTGCGCTCCGGCAAGCAGGAAAATATGAAGACTCGGTGAGACACACGCTTCCGCAAGCGTGTGGAAGTGTGCCCGAGCCCCTGCTAAAGCCGCTCTCATTACGGCTGCAGGAGCTCAGTGCCGAGCAGCAGCGCGCCTCAGCGCGCTGACCATGCCCGAGGCCTAAGATGTTGAGCTGTAGAAGTGCGTTATAGTAGACATTTTTTATGTCCCTCCTCTAGGTGCTTTTTTTTTTTTTACCAGGACAGGGAGGTCGGTCGGGGGTTCCCGATTCTCGAGATACTTAATTGGAAAGATGGCGCTGGTACTTTCTTGTATTTAAGTCCTCCATGTGATACAGGACATTTCTTTGTGGCTTCCTATTTGCCAACCTGACTTGGTAGGTTTGAACTGCCATTTTGTTAGATCTGTCAGTATCTCAGGATCCAGGGGTCCCCAAAGCTAAATAAATAAACGGTTGAGCTCTGGTGACCCTCTGCTTTCCATTATTATAAACAAAAAAAGGGGTAGTAGTTACTTCATAAGTGGAACTGCACCTTTACCCAAGACCACCTCAGAGCTGTTTTAGGAAGCCGCAACCACGTGTAGATCACGCATGCGTAGTTCGCTTCTTGTGCCTCAAGTTCAAGAGCAGGCTTCCACTCAGAGCAGACTCCGCCCAAAGACTTAGCACGTGATATGACGACACGCCCTCTCCGCTGACACGCAGAAGTGAGCGGCTCGGAATGTGGAGCGGTGACTGGTTCCTCGCGTGCATCTGGCTGGGGACCCTGCAGACGGAGCCGCGCGTGTCCGGTGAGTGGAAGTGACCCGTGGTGGGTGGGGGATTGCACGGACCGCGAGTGTCCTGAATTCATTCATTGTGACAGCCGTGAGCAGTGCGGCGAGTCCCCGCCTACTCTGGATGGGTATTGGTCGGAGTCTGGTAAGTGTCCGCCTACAGGGGTAAAGCGAAAGTTATGATTGGTAGGGACGCGTGTCAGTCACAGCACCGCCCCCCTCTAAGGCTTGTGTTCAAGAGTTAGGTGATCACAGAGGTGACTCGGGGGGTATAGGACACGTGCTCATGGGGAGAGAGGAGAGATTGATTTAGATTTTTTTTAAATCACCCCCTATACCATTATATCTATCTTGCATATTATATATTACATAATTGCCCACTTAATTGGATGCATGAGGTGCAATGTACAATTATTTGAGTGTATACTTATTTTGTTTTAAAATACAATTATTTTTAGTGTGTGTGTGTGTATATATACACACTGTCACACCACCTTTGGGTGAAAACGAAGTGTGTTGCATCATCCCAGCCTGGGCACTATATAGAGCAGAGCATGTGGTGAGGGGCTTTCCCAGGAAACTGAGACACCCATGGGTGCTGCAATGCTGGTCACGAAGCAAAGACCCCATAGCGGTGGAACCCCGGATTATGAACCATTGTTTCCAGGGGACCTCTCGTGATGGGTGAACCTGATGAGCACCCGGATGTGGAATTGTCATCAATTGTCCATGAGGTCCAGGTCCCGGTTTTCCAATCTGGCTGTTATATTTCTGCATGGCCATTGCTACAGTCCTTCAATGCGCTTGTCCTAGCATACAGATAATCAGTGTTAAAAAGCTGTACAAACAATAGTATTCCTAAACCAGTAGGAGATATTGATCATTACAACAAAGTCCAGGTCAGTTGAAAAAATAATATAGGGTAGATGGCCCAAATAATTTCTGGGGTCTGAGCAGCTTATGTAGAATAAACCACATTTCAGGGGATCTAAAAAGCAGACGCGTATGCCCCATAGTGCATAATACATGTATTAGGTTGATTATAACCTTACAAATGCGCTCACAAACAAAGGTGTTAAAATCGCATAGTAGAAAAACCTGATAACAGGTAGGAATCTCTGCTGTGGCTGCAGGAACACGCTGGAACCAGGATAAATCGCCTCCAGTACAGACGGCCTCCGTAGGGCTCAGTTGTGATGTTATTCAGTGTTGCAGGGGAAGGGCTCCAGTGGCGCAGTTTAAAAGAGCGCACTCGCCGTTCAGCTGATCTGTATGCTAACACAGCTGAGCAAGGGATTCCCAGGTTGGGGGGTGGGGCTAGAGGAATTTGCTTGCCTGCGACGAAACGCGCAGAGCTGTTCTGATTGATGGTTTTGGTAGTGATTTCATTTGATGTGGTGGGTCTAGCCCCGCCCCCCGATCGTAGACAGCCTGGGAATCCCTTGCTCAGCTGTGTCAGCGTATTCATCAGCTGCTGAACGCCGAGTGCGCTCTTTGTCACGGCGCCATTGGGGCCCTTCCCCTGCGACACTGAATAACATCACAACTGAGCCCTACAGAATGGAGATCGGCACGGTACAACAGGCGGAAAATCGGCGTCCACTGAAAACACACCAACAGGTGATGGTCCGTTTATGTAGTCCGCAAGAATTTTTCAAAGCCGCTGTTTATTCCACGATTGGAGCTGTGAAATCCTGCTTCTCAAAGCAACTCTACTCCACAACAGCTGGTGTATGGACACCTCTGAACGTCCCTACGCGTTTCGTCACAGTGTGACTTCATCAAGGGAATTTGTTCTTAACAGAGTTACGGTATGGAGCGTGCACTTCTCTTTTCTTTCGAGGTTCCTTTTTGTGATTGGGCTTAATCATGTTTTGAAGCTGCAGTACAACTCCAAATATCTACAGAATCTGTTGTGGGACTTCATATTCAATCTGAACCCCTTCAGTCTACAACTGTGTCGCCCCAAAGGGTGTGAGCCGTTTGCTGCCTTTCGCTGATGTGTGGTGATGTTAAAGCTGCTCTGTTTCAATCTGAAACTCACCAGCCCTTTTATCTCCTGTACCCAATTGTCCAACTCTGTCCATGAAATGTAAGTGAATTGACTGTTCAACTCTGTTAATTTAATGTAACCATGTATTGTTATAACTCTGTGCCCAGGACATACTTCAAAACGAGAGGTAACTCTCAATGTATCTTCCAGGAAAAACCTTTTTATAAATAAATATTAATGTTTTTTTTTTTTTATCTGGGACTTGTTTGAACAATTCTTTCACCAATTACACTGTTATACCACAAAATGTATAACTAGTGATAGTTATCACTTTAAACATTTATATTTATGAATATATATTCACTTAGTAACAATTTTGACTGTGTTCTAGCACTACTTATTATATTTTAATTTAATAATATATTTATTCTTTCTATTTTCTCTTTTTGAAATCATCCAATAGTTTTCTCTTTTTGTAGAAACATTTTCCCTGGGGCTATTTACAGATGTTAATACCAGAACCCTAAACTCTGTGGCATTTCTGCTGCAGGCTTCCCCTAGTCAGGTCCCAGCTCCTATCTCATACTTACCAAATTCAGTGAATATCGTACATTCTGTGACATGTTACTGAGTTTTCTGTGGTTTTGGCTCCGGAATGTGCAAATTGCAAAGCGAATAAACTTGCCTTACAGTAAAAGTTAGGCGTGTTATTGCCAAGCACTTTCTATCCATTGTAGTTTCAGTATATACTGCACCTATTTATGTTTGCGTTGGTAGCTAGTGATCACATTATACTACACTTAGGGCTATATTTACTAAGCAGTGCTACTCCATGACATGAACGGCAAACCTGTGAGCATGTGACCTGTGTTTGTGACGAGGGTTAATACACACAGCTATCCAGCTGACTCGCTTATCTCCCAGAAGGGTCACTAAAATGCGTAATATCTCCCCTCAATCTGTCACAAATATAACCTTAAACTCGTTTCCACCACCAAGGATAAAAAAAAGTCTTACCACTAGGGTCCTTGGTCCCCTGTTTACTAGGAAAAAATATGATTAACACACAAACATCTATTGTAGCAAAATGTGTTCGAAAATGCACTCTTCAAAACGTGCAAAGTTTAATTAGGGCCCAAAGACAGTACTTATTCAATTTTTTATTTAATATACAAAAGTAGTAGAGTGCTTAATTACAGAAAAGAAAGTTACAAGAAACAGAGTCTGATATGCAGACAGTTTAATAAAATAATGGTAAAACAGAGAACCTATACGTTACCAACGCACATTAGTTCCCTCCCAAAAGAGATCTTTGAAGTTTGCAAGATGAGAGTTCGTGTATTGTTGGCATAAAACACACCTTGTTGAATTCTAACTTCATATCTCAAATACATGGTTTTTATCCTAAAACCCCTGCATTGGAAATTGAATAAGACCACCTTCTGGGACATGTCTGTAACTCCCTAACATAACTCTAATTACATTTTTATCATTTGAGGAGAGAAAAGAGTATTTCTTTTTAATTAAAAAAATGCTGGAGTATAAAATGATCCCATAACTTCCTTTCTATCACGCATGGAAGGATGTCATCTTCCCCGTTGCATTTGTATAATTAAAATACACGTGTGGACACCCATCTTGATGCGGTAACTTTTAATCTTTGATGGTGAAACATATATGTAATATCTCACAAGCAGGGACATCATTACCTCTTTATCTATTTGGGCATGTTTGTCCTTATTTGTATGTAACTGTTTCTGTAATTATCAAATCTATGTACCTCCATTGTACTGTGCTGCAGAATATGTTGACACTTTACAAATAAACGATGATAACATAGTCCAACCTGTTATATTTGATATTCATTTAATCAGCTGAGCTCACTTGTCACAAATCTTTCACATCCTTGTGATTTCTACCAAATACCAAATACCTTATATTAGTGAACTCCTACACGCGCAGGTACCGCGTCACCAATCTCCGTCAGTAATCCTTCCCACACCTGTCTCCTGCACCTCTTCAGCCAATCACAGCAGGTACTCCTGACGCGCCCCCTCTCGCCTTGTTCTCATTGGTCCCAGTATGCCTTGTATGCTCAGCTGTCCCACTGATTCATCGGCTGAGCATAAACCTTCCTACGTGCGAAGTGTTCTCTGCTGTTTTGCCTCCACAGTCTTGTCGTGCTTCCTGACCTTAGCTGTTCCTCCGGACTCCGCTCTTATTCTGTTCGCCTGAGCTCGGCTACGACGACATACGCACCTCTCCATCCCGACCTCGGCAAAGTACCACGACAATCTGCCTCTCTCCAATACTGACCTTCGCAAAGTACCTTGACGATCCGCCTCTCTCCAATCCAGACCATGGCTAAGTACCTCCTACGATCCGCTACTCTCCAACACTGACCTCGGCAAGTAATACTGACCATCCAGACCTCTCCTACCCTGACCCGACTACTTCGACCAATCTACACTCCAGACGCGCCCACGCGGCTGTGGGTTTGCTGTAATATGATATCCCCACCTCGGGCTCGCGGTCACGCCTTGTTTGTGGTGAGCACTCCGTTACACTTGGCTCCTTCGTTGTGATGTCATGCTGCAATGACAACGCGGGCGTCATATGGCCCCGCGGCGTCAAATGCGCAACGCGTCTCCAGAAGCCGCCTGTGCCAAGGTAAGTGAAGTTTACAGAGGCCTTCACCGTTCCCCCGACATTTAATTTAAATGCCATCGGGAAGCGTGCGGGGCCTCTGTAAACCCCGTGACTCCTGCAGAGAATCTGTGCCCCCCGTTTGCACAACCCTGCATTAACTCACTAACACGCACACCCAATAATACACGTACAGATACTGATGAATGCTCATACGCCTACAGACACTAAAAATGAAAGACTAAATAAAAGTAGTACTCCGGTAGATGCTGTAACCTGTCCAAGGCAAGTGGTTCTTTTTTGAATATTTATTTTTAAAAAGACCAGTCAAGATTTAACCCATGAAACATTTCACTGACTGTCTTTAAATCACCTTTGTCCTACATAGGGCTGAACCTTGAATCCATTAAACATGTCGCTGTCATCTGGTCGCTTTGGTCCTACATAGAACTGAGCCTTTAACCACTGCACTGCCACAAAGACCTGCCACATTTTGGAGGGGACAACATTGTAATCCTATTTATAGGTTCTTCGTTTACACTTTGACATGGTGCCATCTTCCCCAGATAAAATCAAATGAAAAAAAAAATCCTTGTTTGTAATGTGACCGTAGTTAACTTTGATCATAAACCGTATAAGCCTCTTAACTGCAGTCACATGGTATAATTCATGGCAGAGGTTAAACTAGATACAAAAAATACAATCTTTGTGTATCACAAGCATTTTTATCCTGATGTTAAATGCGCTTTCTCAAGTAGCTGTTCAGAAAACAACCTTTTGTAAAGAATTTACCAGTCTAATTATGTTCCACTGTACCCTAAACACATTGAACCGTGCTAATATAACTGAATTTTGGCTTACATTTTTGGGACATTAATGACAAACTGCATTTCTTTATGGCTTCTGCTGTAATATAGTGTGTGTGTGTGTGTGTGTGTGTGTGTGTGTGTGTGTATTTATATAGCACAAACTGTGTATACAGAGGAAATATATTACTATAAATGCGTTCAAACATAAAAACGGACAGAATTGAATTCATGTAGTGTCCGTGCTCATTCGGCCATTCCTGTATTGACCCACATCCTCGCCATTCCTGTATTGACCCACATCCTCGCCATTCCTGTACTGACCCACATCCTCGCCCTCTGTCACTGCGCCACATTCCTGCCCTGCAGCCACATTTAGGATTATTGGCTGCTTTTACCTAAAAACCTGCTCCACTGTTCTAGGAAATCTTTCAGAGTATTTGCTTTGATTATTAAGCTACACAGTTAGGGATCAACATCCTCTGTTTGGAAGAGATATTGATGTTAACGATAAAATATATTTTCTTTTTTGTGCTTTTTATAATTGGCCATCATAGGGATTTTCCTAAATACAATGTGTGTGTTATATTATATTTTTGAGCAAAGGACATTTATTACCAGGTAGGTATGTATGTAGCCGGTCCCCCCCTTTTTACCTCCTGGTCCTCGGAAGTGGGATGGCTGCAGAGGCGCACGGGTGCTGCAGGGAGTGCGGCTGTAGGCTGACAGCCGGAGCAGCGCACCCGGCAAGCGGGGGCCGCTATTTTGGATAGGCGTGCATGCGCAATGTGCAGCGGCCATTCGAAATGCTCCGTACGGGACTACAGGTCCCAGCAGCCCCAGGTGCTGCTTTCCATGTGAGGGTGCACAGCTAATAGGGCTGCTAGATCCTCGGCAGAGAGATAAGTTACATTTGGCGCGCTAGGAAGACCACGCGAGTTGGAAACAGGACAGCAAGGGTTGAGGTAAGGTCCAGGGATGAGTGCTCCGCTGGACTGGGCCAGATATCCCCTCAGGTCCCAGATAGGCCTCGACCACCAATAGCTTGTGTGCTGTAGGGAAGGCCCCCAGATAGGGATGCATCCCATGGCACATTAATATCAGTATTAGCACATTCGTGACGGACGTCACGCGGTGTGTGCGGTCTGGGACCAGACCACAGGCAACTATAGACATTTTAAAGGGACACACTCCAGCGGGAGCTCCCTCCAGAGGCGGACTCCTGTGGACAAGAGCGAGAGAGGATCCAGCAGACCGCGGCATGGGACCACATTGCGGTTCGGCGGATCCATCAGCCAAGTCGGCCTGGTCGGGCCTAAGACCAGGAAGGTATCAAAGCGCACCAACGGCCATACAAGTGGGTAGCGCTACTCAACACACACTATTTGGTCAGCCTTGTGGACTCTGGGGTGGTTATTTGCCCAGGTCACCTCAGTACTTTGTGGGTTCCACCAGGGTGGCGTATGGTGTGGGTATAGCCTTGTGGGGCACTGCCTGGTATTGTATTGTACTGCTATATGTGTTATTGTGTATGTGTGTTCAGTAAAAACTCCTGTTATATACCCTGTGTGTAATTACTGAATGTATTGGCTCCTGTGAGGAGCTATCCTGCTGCGCTAACATCCATCTCAGGTGGAGGCACTGTAAACAGAGGATAGAGACCACCCCATGCTCCCAGCGACGGAGACCTAGGCCTCCTGTAAGCCACGCAGGTAATCAGCAGCACGCGTAGTTCCCTTAGACACGGGGAAAAGAGGATATGTATGTATGTGTGTATGTATGTATGTATGTATGTATGTCTGTGAGCTGACTCCTATCAATTGAGAGAGAATTGATAATCTAATTAACTATTTGGTATGTCTGAGTTGATTAGGCAAACCCCTCCCTTAAGAGTTAGTCAAATGCATGTGATTAGGGTACTTAAGTCAGTGTAACTTGGCTGTGAGTCATGACTGTGTAACATCAAAAGAGTCACATCTTAAGTGTCATATCTAAAGTGTCTGCAAGAGTTAATATTGGAGTTGAAATTGGAGGAAGATCTGGACTCTGCATTACAACTTTGCCACTGTGATACATTCACTTTTAACATCTGTGATTATTTGTTCACTTTTATCCTCCATTACCTGTGAAGTCTCTCCTCCTGCATCTCACTATGCCCTCCCTACTGCTTTTTCTGTTTACTGTTTTCTCACTCCTTTGTGAATGTCTCTGTTCTCTCCAACATCCCCTCTCCCCACTGCACCATTATTTATAGACCTCTCTCCCAACAACTTCTATACCTTGCAACAAAAAACACCCACACAAATCCTCTAGTCACACCCTCTATCTACTCCTTCCCGCTACTGGGGATCTCCCCATAGCCTAAAGTCAGACATAGACACCTGATCTCACTCATGCCTCCCTGACATCTCTTCCCCTGTAAATGGTGTTAACCTTTTCATTTAATACTGACCAGCCTTAAATCTCACCCCACAAATCAAGTATCCCAATAGCCTGCACTCATGGCTATTGCCCCACACTCAGTCACTCCTACCACCCATTGTGACCAAGCAACTGCCATCTACAGCACTTACTCCCTCACCTACTGTCTCTGTAAGTTTCCCATTAAACCTCTTAGATTGTAAGCTCTTTGGGGAAGGGATTTCCTTTCCTATTGTCTGATTTTGCTGCACTTATTGTATAATTATAATTCCCTGTACTGTATTCTTTGTGAAGCGCTGAGTACACTTTTGGCGCTATATAAATAAAGACATTCTATCTCTATCTCCACATAATCAGATGATTATATGCCGGAAATTAAGTTAAGCGTTCTGGGCCATAATTCTTTCTGTGCCTGAAGCACATTATAATGTGCTGATCTTCTTCGCTAAACACCATTTTGTAACTATGCACTTGATGAGGTCATCATGCTGTCACCAATTCCAAATAATATTTATTAGATTTAAGAAGCATTTGATAATCTACCATTACAGACCTATAATTTCTCAAATTTTCATGAAAATGTGAGGATGTTTCTACAAGATATGATGAAAAATAAAAGGGGGTCCTGTTTTTTTTTCCCTGAATACACTGTATCTGGATCCATCTATCCATATGTATTTGTATGTGTATATATGTTTAGGATAATCTCCGCTAGTTAAAGTATCAGGTTCACATAGAACCATGGTCACCTAACCTTTACAGTGCCATGGGTTTCAGTGGCACCAGAGTGCTGCTACTGGACCTCTGACACTTATGCATCATGTGAACTCTCGTGATACGAACAGACCTCGGATGACAGAAACTAAGGTGGAGGTAGCTCCAATTTGGTTCCGATTTTTCTGGCCACTCTGTTGACTTGGGTATTCCTGAACTATCCCCCCCCCCCCTTATTCTTTGTTCTTTCTTAGTTGATCACCATACTTGGACAATAGTTTATACATCTTAGCTCGATCCTACTGCCATGTAAGTCAATAGAAGTTAACACCGGACCAAGCTCGATATCTCTTATTAGAGCTTTGTGAATCCTGGTCACATTGCCTTATTACTATTACTACATATTGCCGCTGTTGCGTGTATTTCTCGTATTAAACATATCTATGTCATAAATGGGATACATTGATCGCCAAAATTTATTTTCAGTCTTGTATTTAAATTCTAGGATCACCAGTGACATGTCTCCATAACCAGTACAAGTGTCCGGATGGCTCCTGCATCCCTGGTCTCTGGCGCTGTGATGGAGATGAGGATTGTCCTGATGGCACTGATGAAGCAACATGTCGTAAGGAAAACGCATTAACCAATCCGTCTACTACAGTACAGTAACCCTTTGTGAACTAGTTAACCTAGCATTCCCTCCTGGGAGCAACGTGTATGAATGGCAGTGATATGTTTAAGGGGTCACATCTGGGTGGTTGACTCTTTTGTACCAAAATTTGACACCTACAGTATAAGTACTGTTAAACCAAGTTTGTTTGTAAACATAGTGGAGGTGAGGCTCGGGATGGGTTTGCTTTCCTCTGGCTGCTCCCTTTTGTGTGATTATTATAGCAATAGTTAAGAGTGTGGCAACTACAATTTAAATTTTAATTCTAAGAAGTGTAAAATCTTGCACTTTGGCCATAAATACCCACAGACAGAATTAATGATACTATATAATCAATCTCTATAGAGAACCTGGGTGTAATTTCAGGTGATTTAAAAGTAGGGAAGCAGACAGAATTGTATCAGTGTTTATGGAAAGAGCGTGTTAGACACCTATAGATAAGACTTCACACAGACTGTGGAGACTATAACTCCAGAAGGACATAATTAGAAATGAGAGATTGTGCAAAGAAGTGATACAAAAATAGTCATCATAAAACTTTTCAGGAAAGATTAAAGGAACTAAACCTGTACAGCTTGGAGGAGGGAAGGGAGAGGGGGGTATGAGCGAAACTTACAAATACATCAATAATTTGCAAATATCCTCCTTTCTCTTTATTGGCTCTGAAAGGGATAAGGTGGGCTAGAGGTTGAGTAAACACTTAATATATAAGCACACATTCTCTTCTCTCCCCCCCCCCCCCCCATTTAGAGATCCAGGTGTCATGAAAACTTTTATCAAGTTCCAAAACAGCAAAACGTTGTGGAAATGCCTTCTTTTCTGTCTAATTTCTCCCCAATTAAAAATGTCCTATCGGCAAGTCCATGAAAAGTCTCATATCCATCCGAAATCTCACATGCTGGCCAGTTAGAGAATAACTGCAAATGCACTTCGGTTATGTATGTGTAGCGGTGTTTCCCCCAGCCTCTGGGAGATTTCCCTACTACATGGTGTGGTGCATACCTGCTGGCTTACAGTAGATCTGAGTCTCCTGCGGTGTTGTGGAGGAGAACAGGACAGGTTTCTGGGGGTGGGATCTGATTCTCTCGCTCGGTGTCAGCGCCTCCATCTCTTGCAGGCTCCAGGTATCTGGAGACAATCCCTGCAGGAGAACTCGCTTCCACTCCCCCTGATAGATTGCAGTCTCAGGCAAGAGGATATATTTCAACAGGATCACATTATTTAGTTCACTGGCAGATGTTACAGCTCACACAGCATACACAGCTCACTTCTTTGTGCTTCACCCTCAAGATGTACCCTGGACCTCCACTCCAGGCCAAAGGCACCTGAAGCAGTCCATGCTCTTCCCTTACTCCCTTCGTCCAAATTTTAGATCACTTGCGGTTCACTTGAGTTACATCATGATACCCATGTGCACGGGCAGTGCTAGTTACTCAAGGGCATTTCCTGTTCACTGGCAGAAAATTACAATATTTTTAGACAATTCATCAATGTAATTTTTCCATCTATGGGGCTTATATTCTGTATCTGCTGAAGTGACTGCTTGGGCCATTTTGGTTAAAATTACCCATAAACTACAATGAAGAATTCTGTCTGAAAATGTCCCAAACAGCCGTTTCAAAGTATATATAATGTACCCCTTAGTGCAAAATGTTTACTTATTTGTGTCCTATAAAGAACCTTTTTGTGGCACTTTTGAGTGGGTCACTGTCACATTAGCTTACAGGGTTATAAAATACACCAAATAACTGGGTTGAATTGAATGCGACTGTGATATGAAAAAGAAAGTTTATTCCTTCAGAGAAGGTGAACATACAAGATTGAATAAATAACAAAATGGAATATATACACTTACGTGGGGATGGGGCAATGAAGTAATCAGGATTCAGATTAGCAATTCATCAGGTATCATTCAGATGAAATAACAAAGAACACTGGGCATAGAGCTTACCATCGTTTTTATCTGATTTGGGCTCTATACCCTAACATTGGGTCTCAGGTATTGGTTAACAATTATTTGTACCCTATCACCTTTTGGCAGCTAACGTGGGAAGCACTTTGTTACCTGCCCCCCAGGTAGCTGGCACATGCGCACAATCCGTTAGTCAGGCTCCCATTTTCCTAACCCCACTCAAAAGAGTTGGCGTCACTAAGTCTGCCAGATGGGGATTTGGGCCGGGGAAATCTGACCAAAGGTGTGAATTATGGCACTTCATGTGAAAGGCCATGTCCTGCGTTCTTTCCACCCTGTATATACAAACCGGGGGGATGAGCCTTTGTGTAAACATACTGTCGCCCCCTGACCATTAACATACTGTATGGGCCAGTAGTTTTCGTGGGCTTTACACTAGGTATAAAATACAGTGAGTTCACAATATTTTATATACATAAAAATATTCCGTTCGGTTGGGCCGAGCGGGCTACAAATTGCCATACCCTCATGCCGGAAGGGATTCTACATGGTGGCCAATTTTTAGCTCGCTGGGACCCACCGAACCAGAGATAACAATATATCACTTTAACACCACATGTTAAACATATTGCATTTCTCCACCATTGGAGTCAATGGCAGAACCACATTTTAAACAGTTACCCATACTCCGTTCAGTTGATCGGAGAGGGCTGGAAATTGCCATGCAATCATGTCGGAGCAGTGGCTGCATGGTGTCCAAATCCCAGCCCTCTAGTCCTTACCGAACCGGAGATCTGGGTTTTACACTTTCGCACTTGGTGTTTTTAAAACCAAGCGGCTTTTCTCTGCCATTGCGGTCAATGGGGCGACCCTCGTGGCGGCCGCGACCCTTTCCCATGGCCATTGCCCGTCGGACCCTGTTTGGGTCGAGTAAGGGGGGTCCCCTGAGCTAGGGGCAAAAAGAACTGGACCGCTACCTGCCCTAGGACTGGAGTTACAATTTTAATATGAATGAACTTGGCCGTGACCAAGTTCCCACGGCACTTTAGTGTTCAAAGGCTCTTTCATTGAAATTGTATCCGCTTTCGGCGATTGCGGTATGGCCGGCAGCCAACTCGTTCTTGGAGAGCGGACTCGAGGAATCCCCATTGAAAGACATTACGCCATTCACTTCAATGGAGAAATTCCGCTCAACCTCTCGGGCGCCATCTGCTGGTCTTCTTTGATATCAGGCCCAAACCCTTGAAATCTCCATAGACTTGCATGGAGCTCCAATGGCGACCTATGGGACGGGCTGCAAACTGGGATTAAAAAGGCGGGAAGGGAAACAAAGGGCCATAAACATGTAAATACAATTCACCCTTTCCCTCCCGACCTGATCCCAGTGTATGTGTTTGGTGCATACACTGTATGGGGAAAAATAAATGTAACCAGGGGAAAACACATTTTGCACTGAGGCAGGGGAATAAAAACACATGTAATCATTATTACAGTTAACCCCTCGCCTCCCACATGATGATAGAGGTGGCCAGCTGGGGTGTAACCCCTTTATTACCGGGCCAGCCACCCCCTTTTCGTGACAGTCACACAGCCCAGTATATTGCATTACATTATATTGCAGTTAGCAGAGCGAGTCTCTGATTCCCCGTCCTACTCCTCTCTGATCTGACATGTACTTCTCTTTGCAGCAGAGGAGGCACCGTGTGCGGGTTTCAGATGCACAGATGGGCACTGTGTCGCTCTTACATGGCGGTGTGATGGTCATTTCCACTGCGCAGATGGGTCCGATGAAGATCCACTAATATGTGGTACAATTACAATCATTTTATTGGAGAATATAAGTGTGTATATATTTTGATTTTGTTTTCTTCTGCAGAGCTGTGCAGGGAATTTTCCAGATAAATGACTCTTCCTCCTAGAGCTTACAATCTAATTTATTGGCTGGGAAATGGGTAGTTACAGATTTAGCACATGGACACTATATTTCAAACCAGAATTACCCACTTCAAAGGTTTCTCTCTTTTACCCCTTGCTCTCTTCCCCCTTGCTCTCTCTCTCTTCCCCCTTGCACCCTCGCGTCCCCCTTGCTCTCTCTGTCTTCCCCCTTGCGCTCTTGCTCTCTCTTCCCCTTGCTCTCTCTCTCGCTCTCTCTTCCCCCATGCTTTCTCTCTCGCTCACTCTCTCTCTCTCTCTCTCTCCTTCCTTCCTTCCCACTTGCTCTCTGTATAAAAGAATATTACATGTTGCACCATTAATGATACCTATTGGCTTCTGAATATTTCCCAGGGAACAGCACTTGCCCCCCTGCTAAATTCCAGTGCCGTAACAGGCAGTGCGTGTCTACAAAGCTGGTTTGCAATGGACATAACGATTGTACGGATCGTAGTGATGAGGAAGCGTGTGAACCCGCCTCGTGTTCCCCCAGCAGTTTCCCCTGTGGCTCCTCCTGTCTGCCTCTCAGTCTTCTGTGCAATGGGAAGATCGACTGTCCCGGCGGCCTTGATGAGTCTGAGGGGAAGTGTAAGCCCGTTCACCGACCTCACTGCTCTGCAGAGGAGTTCAGCTGCGATCAGCACTGTGTGCCGCAGACCTGGAGGTGCGACGGTCACACGGACTGCGAGGACGAGAGTGACGAGGACAAGTGTGGTACGGGAGGGTCTGACTCATGTCTGTACTGGGGGGAGGAGGGACGTGTGTGTGTGTGTATATATGTATGTCTCTATCTCTATCTCGTATTTACTCAATTCTAAGACGCACCTTTTTTCACATTGTAACATGCCTGAAATCGGGATGTGTCTTAGAATCAATGTCTTTGAAAAAAACGAGGCTGTAAGGAGGCACTGCTAGAGAATTTCTATAGCTTTATTCAGCAGCAGGGACCGTAAGTCTAGCTACATTTGTGTATATCTCATTCTTTGTTCAGCAGTCCTTCCCTTAAAGTCAAACACCATGTTTTAATCAATATCTGGTAATCTAGTATTTACATGAATACTTATTTGACAACCTTATTAGCCTTTTGGGACTTTGCTAAACATTTCACTTTTAATCAAATTTTGGGGTAAAACGCTTAACATTTTGTGAAGGAACTTTTGGGCAGTTTTGCACATCTCAATTCATTACACTGATTTGTGACCCATTAGTACTTAATGACGTTTTTCAGTTTTCCTCTTGGTACAGTATATTCTATTTTCACCTGGGTTAGTAGAGTTTCCTGTTCCTGAAGCACATACACAGCGCTAACTGCACTGGATTCATCTATGATAGTTTGAGCTACAGCATTCAGTACATTGACATGTGACTTGAAAGACAAAGATAGACCTTGTAAGTAAAGGAATGATTCCAAACTCCCTTCTCTAAGGACCTCTAATTTCAGGTTTTTGTTTTTTTAGATATCGCTGCATGAGCACATGTAGTGCTTAATCAGTGTATTAATCATATTGTAGTTTTCTCCCCCCTCATCCCCCCCTTGAAAATGTTAATGAAATCAATGGTGTGTCTTACTATTGATGGCGCCTTAGAATCAAGGAGATATATCTTGTTTGTTTCAGGTTCACAGCCGCTCCTGCTCATATTTAACAACAGTGCGATTCATAAACTGAACCTTGATGGTGAAGATAGTGGGGATGTTGAGTTTGGACTGGAAAAAGTCTCTGCCCTAACTGGGGATTGGGCATCATCTGAAATCTTCTGGCCTGATGGGGAGCGGAGAGTGATATTTGGGTAAGCAATTCCAAATACATTTTTCAGGCTTTGTGCTGGGAAATTGTTAAATAACTATGTTCTTTCTTTCTTTATATATCTCATTCTTTCTGTCAACCTTTTCCCTTCTCTCTTTTTTTTCTTCTCTTTTGATCTTTTTCTCTGTCCCATTTTTTCTTTTTATTCTGTCATTTTTTTGAGCTTGGTCACTTGATGCAAGGTGTGTTCACATCTGATTAGTTTATCTAGATTAGCACCATTGCAAAATATACAGAAATGCCAAAAGGGATTTAAAAATACTTAAATGTATCTGCTTTTTAATTATGTCGTTCTAGTAGGTATATTGGCCTTGGCGAAATGCAGATGCCTTCTAGGTTGTGAAACCTTTTATGGCCCCAACATTAACGTGCTTCATAAATTAAATTCTAGTGTTTACAGCTTTCAAACCCTCATAGGTTTATTCAGTGCACATTTATGAGGTTTGGCAACTTTGTACACTATAATTTCATCAAGGAAGAACTTTGATGTTGGTCTCAAAATATATCCCAAGCTACAAGAAATCTGCTTTGTAATGTGGTGCAGTGAGATGGGTAAGCAATTTCAATCATAATGAACTGGTATCCAACTTTCTTGTTTTTAAACACAGAAAGTCCCTAGACATGGGAACACAGAGAAGAGAGATTATCAAACATTTAAGACGACCAACGGGCCTGTCTGTGGATTGGATTTATAAACTTGTCTACTGGATTGATGCTGAGTCTCGGACCATATCTGTGGCTTCTCTGGATGGATTGAAAACAAGAAAACTTTACAAAGACAACATCTCTCAACCTGCTTCTTTGGCTGTGGACCCTCAAACAGGGTAATTATACCATCTTCCGCAGGTGCAATCTCTTATAGCTGCTAATTGTACCACCCTAAAGTGCAATCTCTTATAGCTGCTAATTGTACCACCCTAAAGTGCAATCTCTTATAGCTGCTAATTGTACCACCCTAAAGTGCAATCTCTTATAGCTGCTAATTGCACCACCCTAAAGTGCAATCTCTTATAGCTGCTAATTGTACCACCCTAAAGTGCAATCTCTTATAGCTGACAAAACATTTTCTAAAGAAATTAAGGGTGAATTCCTCCTACAGAGAGAACAAAAGTGAACCACGGACAGTAACAAGTTTACTGTAATAAGTGGAGCTGATTTTAAACTTTTTAAAATAATCGGACAAGTAGAAGTATTTTTGTAAAATATATATTTTTTAACCATTTCCATGGTAAAACAAGTGTTTCTCCCCCCCCACCCCCCATGTAAATTGCTATTGCCAGGAGTCCATGCAGTATGTATGTATGTATGTATGCATGTATGTATGTATGTATGTATGTCTCATTGTTCGCTGAGAGTAAGATTTTAATTGTCTATTAACAGGTTCATTTTCTGGTCTGATATTGGCGAGATTGCTAAAATTGAGAAAGCGGCTATGATTGGTAACAGCAGAATACAGCTAGTTTCTGTGGACATCCACAAACCTCTTGCATTGACCTTAGGTAAGTAATGTTTATCTTTCCGTGGCTGAAAAACCTCTCAATCATAGCCAAGTGTTTTCTGCTCACTAGATATTGTTATAGGTTGAACAAGGCACCAAGGTCCAGATATACTGAATATTGTTAATCCTTAGTTCACGCTAAGGACCATTGACATGAATGGACTTTAAAGTTTGCTATGGCTCAGTCTTTAATTGAATAAATCTAAGCTTTTGACCCTATGATGGAAATAGACTATCATGAATGAGAACTGTATAGGGTCCGTCTCACATAGGACCAAAGTGACCTCATGATGGCAACATGAGTTAAAGGCCTGAAAGTGACCTAAAACACAATGGCACGTTTAAAGTGGCATTTCCGACTGGGGCGGGAGCTTAAATATTCAGCTCAAAGGGGCCCTCCTGCTTCCCTAGATACATACCTCCTGAAGGGGCTGCCTTTAGCAGCTCCCGGCTGGGCATGCAATTTGGCCCTTTAAAGGTCCCACAAGGGATGACGTTGTTGCTTCCCATTGGCCCGCGTGGCACTGGACATCTAAACCTGCATTAGATACCGGCATCACCATTGAATGTATGTACCTCAGGGAGCAGGAGGTCACCAGAGATTAAATTAATGCGGTTCAGCTCCGGATACACCTTGCTTCCCACATAGGGGGTGAAAGGACTTTTTGTTTTACTGGAATATATCTACATCTATATCCAGTGGTTGACAAATCACCAAAAAATCTACTCGCCACACAAAAAAATCTACTCGCCACCTAGTACCAAACGTGTGCTGCTTGGGCCAATATTTACTCGCCCGGGGGTTAAATCCACTCGCCCGGGCCGAGCAAATGTATAGGTTTGTCGAACACTGTCTATATCTATCTGTATATCTCATTCTCATGTTAAATGGGCAAAATGAAAATGCTTCAATTTGCTACAAAATTGCTTTTGATTCATAGACCCTTATTCAGTATTGTGAGTAGCTGGGTAACTAACATTGAACAATGCATTAACTTCCCCACTACACAACATATTGAAGTCCCTGAGACCACTGATTTTAATGGCCTTCTAATAGCTATGTGTATGTAATGTTTTTGCAGACGTTAAACACAGCTATGTATATTGGGTAGACTCTGAACTAAACACTATATCCAGGATTGGGATGGATGGCCAACACAGGAAAGTAGTCCTGCAATCAAAACAATTCTTATCTAACCCATCTGGAATTGCAGTGTTTGAGGTCAGTAAAATATACACAAGAACTGTATTTGAAATCATTGCATTTAATAATGCTTAGCAGTGTACAGTCTAAATTCTCTTTCGTTTCCCTAATCACATACAGTATGTCAGTGTGAAATCCTCATGGAGAAGCATTGAATTCCAAACAATATTTTTTACAGTCACCCTTTAAAAATGGCTGATCGCGAAAATCAGGCTTAGATTATAAACACTTTCGAAAACTACTGTTGTGATTTTTTTATTTTTTGTACCCCAGCATAAAATGGTGTTACTTCAATATTTCTTTAGAATGTAACCATTAAAAATACTGCATGGCTTCTTCGTGAGATAAGGGAGAGTAGAGGCAATCTGTAGAAAAAATACAAATTGTCTGGTTACGTTTGAACAATATTTTTAGTTTTATATAGAGTCCTTGTTCCCAAGAGCTTGCAGTATGAATTTGGTGTCCGACTTGCCCAATGCCACAACTTCTCTTTGAAACGGGTACACCCACTTCGGAGACGGTGCTCTTACCACCAAGCTACTCCTTTGTCCCAATATAAAATTATCTCCTATGGCACTGCAGTGCTATAAATAGAATTTTACTGGGTCAAAAGTTTTTGTCCCAAAGAGCTTGCAGTGTAAATGTTGGTGCCATTATCACTCGGCTTATCACCTCTTCTTCTTTCTTTTCTTTTGTAGGACTTGTTATTTTGGTCTGATTTGGAACGTGAGGCTATTTACAGCATGCAGAGACGGGTCCATGCTAATGTAACCACTGTGGCATATATGAGGAACCCTGCCGGTCTTATCATTCTAGCTAGAGAAGTGCAAGCTAATAGTGAGCATTCTTATCATTTTGTTAAACATGGCATTGATACCAATTCAACATCTCTAGGCCTTGTGGAGGGCAGTGTTTCTCACCCTGAACTGCACAGGGTCTTGCGATGTTGAGCTCCGTACTGCTGTGTTATTTTAGCTTTGTGTTGCTGTGAAAGAGAGAAGAGACCCACTATATAGGCATCAAGCTTCTGGAAGTTTTGTCTTGGCTTCTTTAGTTTGCGTCTGTAAGAAACATCTTGAAGCTGAACATATATCAGATGTTTATGCTGCTACAGATATGACAAAGTTTTTGATGCTAAAAGGAAAAAATAATGAACTAAGATGTAGAATGATACATCCATTATAATGTATGTAAATCCTTCATATTGCTTCATATTCAGATTTAGAACCTGCCATCCCAAACGCATTAAGTGTGAAATAAGGCGATATTTATCACATGAATTAACTATTTAAATGGGGACATGATAAATCTTACATTAAAACTTTAACGCGAACATGTTTAGAATGACGAGTGCTTCCTATAACTCCTCCTTTGCTCCATATAACTTCTCCCTGTCTTTCTATTGCTCCCTAACTCCTTCCTAACTCCTCCTATCATTGTTAAACCACTCCCTATAACTCTTCTCGATCTGTATAATTGATCCCTATAATTCCTCCTATTGCTCTGCATATGCGCTCCCTAAAACTCCTCCAATAACCATTCTCTGTCACAAGCTGATGCATATGGGGAACAAGTAGTTGGAAAGCACCTTAATACTTTGACATTTTTGTTTTAATTGTCTTTCTTGACAACAATTGAATGCCCAAAACACGGTCTTCAGCTTGATACAGAGCCCTCAACAAGAGGTCCTACTCTAGGAGGCCTTTATGATTCAAACCGCCTCCCCCCCCCCCCCAAAAGGCAGATGTCAACAGAGGGAACACCCAAACAATGTGACCCAGGTTACCTAAATGTTGCTAAGCTGTAAGTTACCCCTACAAGAGAAACAATATACTTAGGGCTTCGCACCATTTTCTAAGCAGCAATATATTCAATGTAAAGGTTCTATCTACCATATTTTTTTAATTTAAAGCTGAATTCTGTTTCATAGTTTATTTCTGTGCTTCGGGTTACAGAGCCTCTCCACACCCTTAATTTACTGCACCAACTCAACTGACCTCTTAAACCCCAGGTCATTGCCACCGGCATGAACTAACCAGCATGTGCGGGAGGCAATGAAGCCTCTTTTGTCTGATAACTTCTGGAAAAATCTAAATCCAGTGTAAACCCCTCCTAAGTGATACAGGCCTGGTCCTGGAGGAAACCCAGTTGTCGGCACTCCTGCGCTCTGCGACCGGCTTAGAAGACTAACGAATCCATTGTGATCCAAACTTGCTTTCCTTCAGCACTTAATCCAGAAAATATATAACAAATTAACCCTCCATTTACACAACGCTTATGTACCCTTTATATCTGTTAGACCTTCTGCACCGTATACACCGCACTGTTTCCCTGTTAATACCCAAATGTATTGCTTGCAGAAACTCTACTGGGGTAATTGGCAAGCCAAGGCAGGATCGCGCCTGCGCTCACAGGGCTCCGGGCCATATGATGCCGCGTTGCCTACTGCTAGCTTTACCCTTTGCTTTTTTAAAGCATCTCGATATTGGTTATTCCCGAAACGGTTAGAACAATCATGTCTGAAACTACACGATGTTCCCCACCTATGTGCACCTTCGTTGAAGGCCCAAAGGACATTAATTTTAATGTTTATTTGTGAAGAGCCAACCTATTGTGCAGCGTGGTACAATGGGGTACAGTTATGTATATTATATAAACCGTTACATACAAGTGAGGGCAAACTTGCACAAACAGATACAAAGAAGTAATGGGGGCCCTGCTCGTGAGAGCTTACAATGTACAGAACATCTCCCTTATACGTGGTCCGGTGCTATGACGCCCCTGCCTGTTTGAGAAATGGGTAAAGTGGGCGCTGTGCGTCAAAGAAAGCCACAACTACATATCTCTTGGACCCCAGTGTATTTGAGGCAGTGCAGCCATTTTATGCCGGAACGCCTAGTCATATGCCCACCATGATGAGCCCCCATACACCCTACAAACTTCCCAATATTGTTGAAGTATTTGAACAAGGAGGAACATTGATTCTGATCCTTCTCCCCTATCACGCTTGCTAAAATAGTGAATGCTTCAACCAATTCCAAAAACGTCTTCTAGGCTACCTTGCCAGGGCCGGCCCGTCCGTTAGGCGGTCGCCTAGGATGCAAAGGTCCCAGGGGCGCATTAATAATAATAATTTTTTCCTCTTATTTTTTATTTATTATTATTTTTTTTGTCTGTTATTTTGGCGCCCTTTTTTTATTTTGCATTGCGCTGGGGTGTGGTCGCAGCCCTGATAGCTATGCCACTGTTTATTTATTTTGCGCCTAGAGCGCATGAATCCCTTGTGCCGGCTCTGCTACCTTCTTATTGGCCTTGTTAGATTTTCCTCCAAACCGTCTTTCTCCTTTTTCAAAAATGTTCCGGGATCAAGGATAAGATTGACACATTCACAAATCTTCTCTCTTGTAGCCTTGGGCAAGTGCATCCTCAGAGGATTAAAAGTAGTTAGCTATGCATCGCTGTAACTTGTGCCTGGAATGACTGTGCCTGGAATGACTGTTCTATCTGCAACTAATGGTGCAGGGTGAGGGGCTACCGTAGACATCTGAGTATTACCTCTTGTATGTAAACCGACCAACACACACACTGTTGACACGCTGGAGACTTCTCTCCCCTGTGGACTAAATAGTTTGCTCAACTGAGCAAAGAAATCCCCAGGCTTGTCAGCTTGCAACATACCTGACCCTCTTCCAACCTCTGGGCCACAGCTCCTCACAGTCTGCCACGCCTTGATGCGACAGGCAGACCATTGCCCGTGCCCTTGGCACCCCATAGCGAGGAGGCTGAACCTACAGGGTAATGTGGTGTAATAAAATCATTCATACCCTCATTCACCAATTCCCTATCAGGCCATAAATCCTCCTCTTCTGCCTTCCTATGCTGCTGAGCAGCCTGGCCTGCACATACCCTACTTAGTGGAGCACAAGGAAAGAGAGCCCTTCCTGCTTTCCCCTGTCTTAACTATCCTTCCCCCCTGTGACCCACCTTATGGGGATGCCTCACTTCCTTAACCCTCTCACTTCCTTCCACACTGACTGCATTAGGGGGCAGAAAGGGGTAAGAAGCCCCAGCACAAGCGCCAACGTTATATTATCCATCCCGTACATCAACTGAATGTTGATGTAAAAAATTATTTTGCCGTTCTTGCTTTCTTTGTGACTGGTTTTGAAAGTATCCCTCTTCTCACATCATCATAGTTCACTTCTTATACATCATAACTCCAAAATGCAAGCGGTAAAATGAATAAAACGTAAATAAAAAAAGTACTTCCTTGGCCATTCTCCTATTTGTTGCAAAACCTCACAACTTCCTCACATTTCCCTAAACCTCCCACCCTTCAACTTCAGAGCTTGGACCTCTTGTTACAGCACTTTTTTTTTCTCTGAAATATGTTTCCCTCCTGCATCTTGTTGAAATACCCTTGATATATTTGGAAGTTTCTATTATACTCCTCCACCCACCCCCTTCTTTCTTCTCTCCTGCATGCTGTACATGTTCAGGCCCTTTACTCTTTCCTGTTTTTTTTTTTTTTATAGCCATGCACCATTTTAGTAGCCGTCTTTTGCACAGATTGTGGTCAAACAGCAGTGACATTTATAGGAATAATACTGATTCTGCTGCCACTGCGGGAATAGGGACTCGAGTATATTGGTTGTTATTTTTCTATTGTCACTTCTGCATAACTTTTCTGTGCCTGGTCCTTAGGTGTAAACCTGTGCTTGGAACAGAGAGCTCAGTGTCCCTTCCTATGCGTCCCTTCTCCCTGGACCTCAGAACACTCACCGACCTTCTCTTGCCTGAGTGCTGATCACACAGAATCTGACGACATCCAGCATAAATCCGGTAACTATTTACCAGTGCTGGTGACAGAAGAAAACAGGAACAGAGAGAATCCCTCAGAATGTACGTATTTGATTCTCAGAGGATTACATATTAAAATGAACCAGGATATATTTTTCAAATTTATATATACTGTGTGGGTGTATATATGTAATACATACAGCTGAACCCAGTTATAATGTGGTGCTCGGGGGTCCACATAATGAGACCGTGTTATAACCGGGATCGTGGGGGAAAAAATGGCCGCTGTGATCAGGACTTACCCGGAGCAGGGTGCAGGGGATCCGACACCACGGGTCTGCCCCGCGGGGGTGTTGTGTGTGTGGGTGTCCGTGTCCATCTCCGTTAACAATAAAGCTTTGAATAGATGTTTGCTTTTTTTTTTTTTTTAAACATCTATTCAAATTTTTATTGGTAACAGACGCACACGGAGACAGACACACACACACTTACATTGCGTCCTCAGCATGGAGGTGCAGACGGCCGGGGAAACAAAGGTAGGTGATGTTTGGGAGCCAAGCCCAGCCCGCGTTATAAGCGGATCCGCGTTGTACCAGATCGCTACTTGGTGTGTGTGTGTGTGTGTGTGTGTGTGTGTGTGTGTGTGTGTGTGTGTGTGTGTGTGTGTGTGTGTGTTTTTGTATTCTGGTCCATTCATTAAAAATATATAGCAAAGGAAAATCTCAATTTTTTATTTAAATTAAACAAAGTTTTTATATTGAAAATGAAATTACTTTTTCTATTTCAGCGATTTTGGCAATTGGTAAAGAGAACGAAATGTCTTATAACAGGAGTTTGGTGATTGCTGTGTCAGGTAAGTGAAATTCTGAGTGTGCCTAAACCTTTATCTCACTACTGACATCATTGCCCCCTTATTATACATAATAACTGAATCCAAATGCATGAAATGTGGGGGTTCTGGTCAAATAAACTGACAAAATAAAGGAGTTTAGTATTAACTGTAAATTAATCTTGTATGTGTGTTTTTTTTGTTTTGTTTTAGTTTTTTTCAGCTTGGCTCTTCTATCCTGCATCCTCATCCGGTGTAGGACAAAAACCAACTGGGGTTTACTAAACAACATCTTCTTTGAAATGTCTAAGAAGTATCTGAAGCAAGATATGGATCGAACAGCGTCATCTGCTTACATGGTGAGTGATTGTCTCAATAGAACAATATGTTTTTTTCCCTTATATTGTGATGAACATGTATACTGCACTGTGTGTAGAAGTTTGCAGGCACAGTGAAGGAGCTTACAAACTAATTTGTTACATGAGGCACAGGGAAATAAAGTGACTTGACTAATGTTACAAGGAGAGCTGACACAGTGATTTTAACCGATTCACCATATTAAAGGCAGTGTCTTTATCATCAAGCTAGTTCTACTAATATTCCTTCAATGTGAAATCTGATTGTCCGCATTCCCGTAAAATCCACTCCTATCATTTATTTATTTTTTGGAGGGGAGGAAAGAAATTCCATAGGAGGAAGCCACAGCCTCTATATTAAGAGTTCTTGGGGAAGCTACTTTAGGTTTAGTACGGGAAAACATTCAGGAATACCTAAGGAATAACAAAATTATTAGTACTAGTCAGCAGGGATTTATGAAGGATAGGTCGTGCCAAACTAACATTCGTTTCTTTGAGGAGGTAAGTAGGAATTTAGACCAGGGAAATGCAGTTGATGTGGTCTACTTAGATTTCGCAAAGGCTTTTGATACGGTTCCACATGAGGTTAATGTACAAAATAAAGCAAATTGGGCTCTAAAAATATATGCACCTTGGTTGAAGGATAGACAGAGGGTTGTCATAAATTGAACTTTTTCAGGTTGGGCTAAAGTTGTGAGTGGAGTACCTCGGGGATCGGTACTGGGACCCCTGCTTTTTAACTTGTTTATTAATGACCTTGAGGTTGGCATAGAGAGCAAAGTCTCCATCTTTGCTGATGACACTAAATTGTGTACGGTAGTAAAATCAAAGCAGGATGTAATTTCTCTCCAGAAGAACTTTGATAGACTGGAAACTTGGGCAGGTAAATGGCAGATGAGGTTTAAGACAGATAAATGTATTGGGAAAAAAGAATATTCAGGCGACTTACAAATTAAATGGGGGGGAAAAAATAGGAGAATCCTTGATGGAGAAGGATTTAGGAGTGCTTGTAGACAACAGGCTTAGCAATAGTGCCCAAAGTCATGCAGTAGCTGAAAAGGTAAATAAGATCTTATCTTGCATTAAACTGGGAATTGATGGAAGGGAAGTAAGCATACTTATGCTCCTCTATAAAGCATTAGTAAGACCACACCTTGAATAAGGAGTACAGTTTTGGGCACCACTTCATAAAAAATACATTATGGAACTAGAAAAAGTGCAGAGAAGAGCCACCACATTAATAAAGGGGATGGAAAATCTGACTTGCTGTATGAGGAGAGGCTAGCTAAATTAGATTTGTTTACATTAGACAAGAGGCATCAAAGAGGGGATATGATAACTATATAGAAATATATTCGGGACAATATAAGGTGCTTTTAAAAGAACTATTCATTCCAAGGGCAATACAAACGACACAGGGTCATCCCTTTTTAAGGTTGGAGAAAGTGTGATTTCACCAGCAACAAAGGAAAGGGTTTTTTGTTTTGTTTTTACAGTAAGGGCAGTTAAAATGTGGAATTCATTACCCATGGAGACTGTGATGGCAGATACAATAGATATCTTCAAAAAAAAGGTTGAACATCTTTTTAGAAATAAAAGGTATACAGGGATATACCAAATAAGTAAACATGGGAAGGATATTGATCCGGGGAGTGATCTGATTGACAGTATTTGGAGTCAGGAAGGAATTTATTTTTCCCCTTTATGAGAATCATTATATGATATTTCACTGTGGTGTTTTTGTTTGCCTTCCTCTGGATCAATGTACTGTAAGTACGGATATAGGATAAAGTATCTGTCGTCTAAATTTAGCATAAGATGAATTTGATGGACGCATGTCTTTGTTCAACCTCATCTACTATGTAACTATATACAGCAGTGCTTTTACATTCCATGTAAACTGAATCAAACCCACAGCTTTATATATTCCTGACCCCCATCTTCCTTTTACTCATCTTATTTCTGTCTCCTGATTTTCTTTTCACTTTGCAGTTGACTGACCTGAAAAATGAAGAGGAAGATGCTTGACCGTATGTTTTGCACAGACTACACAGTGGTATTCATGGAGCCAGAAGCAAAGCTCTCCATCCTAGGGTTATGCTACTGGTTGTTGATGGATCAGTGGAGGGGGCATGTTTGTCTGCAATGATGACACTATATATTACAAGGTACAGGTGTCCTCTGGGACAGAGATGCAAAGGAGAGCTGTACTCAGAAGTTCATAATACGATTCTCCATTTAATGTGATAGCCAGGAACAGTGGAAAGACAATGTTTCAGGTCCCATGTGAACCTTTCATCAAGTGATGAAAGATTCATATGGGACCTAAAACGTTGTCATTACACTGTTCTTGGCTGCTATATTAAATGGAGAATTGCATTATGACCTTGTGAGTAGGGCTCTACTTTGTACATCCGTACCAGAGGAGACCTGTACTTTGAAGAATGTATTTGTCTATGTTGTGTTGGCTGCACAAGCAGGATTCTCCTCGCCTGAAACCTTTCCCATGCGCTCTGGTACTGTACTATATTACATGGGATTGCAATGACCAAATCTGACCAGCAAACTCCCATAAGTCTGCTTTGGCAGTCTGAAAAATGTGACATTAGCATCTAACACACTGCAAGTTGACCAACCTACTCTCAGTTGGTGCAGCTCCATCTGTCAATGGTCACCTCTGTTACAGAAAGGGGATCAATCTGAATTTCTGTTAGTCTCACTGATTTGAACTCAGTTTAATTTATTTTAGCATAAGTGTCTCATAGAGTTTACTCTAGTCTCAATGATTAGAAATTAGCACTTTTCCAATAAATAAATATATATATTTTGATCTAAACTCTCCCTCCCACTGGTGTCAACTTCGATCCTTGGAGGTTGACTTCTTTGCAAATCCCTCTGCTTCTCCACACAGTTCCCTAAATATTTACCTATTCGCTGTCGATAAAAAGTCGGCGTCGTTGCGCAATGACATTGCTGCTTTCTATTGAGTGATCCCAGTAGTTATCCTAGATTTAATGTACATATTTTGTACGGGTAGCTGGACCTATTAATATATTGGAAGCTGTAATTAGATCAGATAACGGTAAAAGAAAAATTTTGGGGGGGAGCGCGGTGTATGACAAGATGGTCAATGATCAACTTCCTATCCAAGAGGCCTTTTTATAGGTTACGTGTTCAAAGGCTCAAAGGCAGCTGTGCAGAATGAGCGGGGGTATCTCCGGGACTTGGTGCCCCTTTTTGATAAGACAACTTTGTAATACTAACCCTGTAAGCCTTGAACTGTATGACTATCAATACTTAACCAGTCAGACTACCTCAGTGGGTGTGGCTGTTAACGATCATCTCTGTACAAGGTGTCAATCAGCTACATTTAACCTATCAAACATCACTGTCCTTTGTTCACTTTGGGTTTAGGATGGACTTACACTTTCAAAATCTTCATATCGGAAGGAGAATTGATCTCCTTTTTGAACATACATTAATGCTTTTGAAAATTGGAAGCAAAAGCACATTGTTGTTGCTTTCCTTTTTTTGGTGCTAGCATATTATAGTTCTTTTAAATACATACACTATTCACTAACATCAGTGTTTTGTATCTGTTTTTAGCTGTCTGTAATGAGGAGACGGTTAATATTACACACAGAATTGCGTTTTGGTATTCCATGACTGAAGCTGTTATTAGACATAGGATAACTGATATTTTATCGTAATATGTATTACAATTTTAAAACAGACGCATTAATACCAAGTGACCATTATGCCATACAAGAGTGTCGCACTTGTGGCATTTCTGGAAGTGAGAAGTTTGTGTATATAGACATACAATTTATATTATACAGATAAAGACATACATATATACTGTACACACATACTACAGCCATTAAAGGTAGAAAATTGATTTTGTTAATTTCGGACATAATCTATTGAAAATTTGCACCAAGCAGCTATGGACAGAAAACCGAGCCCCATTTTTCATCATGTATCTGCTGCAGGCACGCTCCAATACGCATGCTTAACACAAGAGGATTCTCCCTGTAAACATGAACCTACTATACTGATCTGGAGTTCCTCTGAAGCCATTTGGAAAAGATAAACAGAATTGCAGATATATGTATTTATACTCCTAGCTAATATTTTTTTTTAAAGAACATACGATCAAGTTAGTGTAAATATGGATACATTTTTTATGTGTTTTCTCAACCCCTTTGTTGTAATGAGTTGCTGGCCCGCCAGACCACAAAACGATTAGTAGCAGTGCCTTAAAGGTAGTGGTTTGGGGGTTTAATGTAAGACCTACTAAGCTTGTTTAAATGGCGTAGCAAAACTGACAGTTCATTTTAGCATTTTCCTCTATAAAAATACATTGTTTGGTGTTTTTTAAATCTCCAACAAATTGGTGCACTGACTGCTGAAAGTATAATGCCAAAATGAGAGTTTCCCGTTGCTTGGATTTCTGTAAGTGAGGATTGTAAAACGGAACCATTATAAATTCCCAGAATCCCATGGGCTATCGTATTACAGGACCTCTTCAAGTCGGGCCACACCTCAAGAAATGTAATTGAATGTTTTCATCTCGGGTAATAACTTTGTGTGCTATATTGACATTTAGGTTCACACTAGGACCTAGATAGCCAAGAAAGAGGACTATTGATAATAATGTGGCTTTCCAAATTTATATTGACCTTCCCTGCAAAGCCCTTAATGAAAGCCAAGCCCCATTTTGCATCGATCTGCTGTGAGTGTATTTCCTCCTGCAGGTTTAAGAACAGCGCAATTAACCAATACAATATCACACATTTATCAAAAGAACTCCATAATTAAAGAAAAAATGTAATTAATTCTTTAAAACCACAAGATCAGCTGTTCATTATTTGGTACATATAAACAGAATTACAGGTGGCTGATGCAAAGGATAATGATTTGTATATGTATTTATGTGAATAGCGTATTTATTTTTAAGGCTATATGAAATTCTCTAGTGTACTGTAAATACATATTTATTTTGTATGCTAGCAACTACACATTTCAACCCAATTGTGAGAACTGATTCAGCAAAGCAACTTACATGTAGCTGTAAAAAAAAACAAATAACTTTTTTTCCCTTGTGCATTTCAACCAGCATTAAAGGAGTTAATGTAACATTTATAGTACATATTATAGAGATGGGGGGGGGGGGGGGGAGGAATCAGAATTATATTTTATTATTTGGGACTTTACAAAGAAATTAGTTAAATGTAATTATGAAATTCCTTTTAAGGTTGTAGTTTTTTTGTTTGTTTTTTGACTTATGCTGGGGGAAAAGACCTGTATGTTTGTTAAGTTGCCTTTAAACTATAGTTCTACATTTTAGGGTCATTTTTTTTAATACATAAGTTGTCAATAAAATTTGTTTAAATGGTAATATGCAACTTGTGTTTTTTCTTCCTGTTAAATACATTATTCTACATATATTATTCTGAGTATATGATATGGTTTTTAGAAATTCTTTATATGGAATAATCAGAAATAAAGGATAAATTGTACACTTTTGGCATATTTATATTATCGGGGAGGATGTGGGGGTAGGGATGGGATTTCTAGGCAAGGGAGCTTGCTTGTACTGATCTGTGTGACTAGTTGATTTCAAGTGCTGGTTGTATTAAGTATGCAGCTAGAACCAGAAGCAGTTTGAACAAGGAAGGGGTTAAACAAGGTATAGTATATTGAAGTACAATTTATTGTTAGTACTTATAAACTTCATAGTTGCTATAATGAGCAGGATTTAAAATGCCACTCAATGCACGTCTTGCCACATGTATGTGCACTTGGAGCAGCTGTTCCAAGGAGCATACCACTGTGAGAAGTGTGAGCGGGTGGTCTCTTTAGAGTCAGAGATTGCTGATCTGAAGAGGAAACTGGCAATATTGTGGGACATTGACAATCTTGAAAGGGGTTTAGTGCTCACTGAGCAGGCCCTTGCTTCGATTAGTGGTGCAGATGGTGGCGCTGTTGGTGAGGAGCAGGTAGGTAGCTGGGAAAAGTTAGAAGGGAAGCAGGAGCAATAGGAAGAGGCAGGTCAGTTCCGAGCTGACCCATCTCAATAGATTTTCCATATTGAGTGAAGATATTGTGAGTGTTAGGGCAGAAATGGCAAGGCTGGGGGAGACTGATTCCTCTAGCAGCCAGGGGAATAGTGTTCCTTCAGCAGAGAGGGGACTCGGGATGCTCCGATAACAAGAAAGATTGTGGTGGTCGGGGACTCCATTATTAGGAAGGTAGAGAGGGCAATCTTGCCATGACCGCATGAACCGAACAGTTAGTTGTCTCCCAGGTGCTCGGTTTCGGCACATTGTGGATCGGGTAGACAGATTGTTGGGAGGGGCTGGGATTGGCTTTGCGGTCTTGGTACATGTTGGCACCAATGACAGAGAAAGATGGAGGGTCCTAAAAAATGATTTCAGGGATCTATGCCAAAAGCTTAAGGCAAGGACCTCCAAAGTAGTATTTTCTGAAATACTTCCAGTGCCATGTGCTACTGCAGAGAGAGTCAGAGATTAGGGAGGTTAATGCATGGCTAAGAAAGTGGTGTAGGAAGGAAGGTTTTGGAGCACTGGGGCTCCTTTTCTGAGAGGTGCCTTCTTTATTCTAGGGATGGATTGCACCTCAATGAAGAGGGATCTTCTGTGCTAGGGGGGGGGTGTGTGTGTGTGTGTGTGTGTGTGTGTGTGTGTGTGTGTGTGTAATAAAAAGATCACTTGTGAGATATTCACATGTCTTAGACAGGTCTGCAACCCTACCTTTCACCATTATCACCTGGCATATAGTGCTTCCCTGCAGCAAAGGATTCTGGGTAATGACATGCAAATGACCACACAGTGTCACCTTTTGCCTGAAATCCATTTTTACATGGGAACCTTATAAGCTAATGCTCGCTGTTCACACAGCTTTTAAAGCACAGCATGGGATTATGTGTAAGCCAGTAAAACCACTCAGACAGCTTTCCCCCCCCCCCTCCCCTCTTCCCCTTCAGACTGTCCTCTCGTAGTCAAACAAGTCTTTGTTACTTTTCCCCAAAAATCTTCAGTGGGTAGGCCTATGTCTTCGGGTTCTTTGGCACTGTCCTCCATCAGGATTCGGCACGTCCGTCTCTTCCTCCCTTCGGCCAGAAGGCCCGCAAGAAAGTCCAAGTCTTTTGGTTTTCAGCCGGAGCCTAATCACCCTGTCGTTTTCCCTCCGAAGAGGGACGGTGACCAGCCATAGTGCATAGATCGTGCCGGAGCATCCCGACCCACATAGACCGGGCGGGTTAAAAACTCGTCCCTCCACAGCCAGAAGGCCCGGGAATGAAGGAAGATAATTCTCACAACCCATGGGGAGCATGTAGGAAAAAACAACAAAAAACACAAAACTAAGTGCAGACTGTAAACTTCAGTATGGCAATGTGTGAGGAGACTTGGCTCTTGTGTAAAGCCTACTCACAGGATGGCAGATAGGTAAGGGCAAAAGCTGGATCTGGTGGATCTGTGCTGTCGTCTGACTATATACAGGATGGCTCTCACACATGTACATCAGGTAGACAGGAACATGTGATTCTGACACTTTTTCTGCGTGGAGAGGAGAAGCAGCTGCAGTGCGGTGAGCGGTGGCCATATCCAGACACACCTGAGTCACTTGTCACAAGTGCTAAATGCTTTTTATTGATTTTGTTATTGCAAGTGCACATTTTTAAACCTACATTATAAAGTTATCCCTTTTATATTGATCTGCACCATGGAGATTTCTTCTTATCCTTTCATGTTCCTGTCTACCTGATGTACATGTGTGAGAGCCATCCTGTATATAGTCAGATGACAGCACAGATCCACCAGATCCAGCTTTTGCCCTTACCTATCTGCCATCCTGTGAGTAGGCTTTACACAAGAGCCAAGTCTCCTCACACATTGCCATACTGAAGTTTACAGTCTGCACTTAGTTTTGTGTTTTTTGTTGTTTTTTCCTACATGCTCCCCATGGGTTGTGAGAACATATACCGATCATCTGGGACCAGTGAAGACAGTCCCTTCCAGAGGGTCTGAGCAGGGGTTACAACCATTCATATATGTTTTTTCACTATTACTAGTAATTTATATACATTCACGGGAGTTATCATAAAGTTTTTATGCACTTTATTAATTATTCACTTATATATCGGTGAACACTAGTATTGTTTCAGCGCCTATTTTGCACTATCACTTTGTCACATTTGGAAGATAATTCTTGGCATCAAGGGTCCATGCTGGGAGCGGTTCCAAGCACCAGTATGTCGTTGCGATAGGGCTTAACCTTGCCCACTTTGAGCTTCACACAGACGGTACTCTACTACGAACTCCCACACCGGAATTCTCCAGCTGGGGGTGCACGGAACCAAGAGAATCTTGGTCTCATCCCCCCTCTCTGCCAGGCCATAGGACCAAACGTGTGCCACTGTCCATCCTACTCCTGCCACCGGTAGGATAGAAACTACACTTGATCTTATCCAGCTTTTTCGACCTTTTGGGTCTCATCAGTGAGAGGCTGGTTGTACTGGCTCTGCAATTTTCAAGGCTGGGTAGGTTTACCATACTTTATAAAAGTTATGGTGGGTGAAAAAGGTGACAAAAAACCTCCACCGTATCGCATATAGCAAATAAAAATATCACTTGTCAGCACAGTCACATGTCTTAGACAGGTCTGCAACCCTGCCTTTCACCATTATCACCTAGCATACAGTGCTTCCACTGCGACAAGGGATTCTGGGTAATGACATGCAAATGAGCACACAGTGTCACCTTTTGCCTGAAGTCTATTTTTACACGGAACCCTTATAAGATAATGCTTGCTGTTCACACAGCTTTTTAGCACAGCATGGGATTAGATGCAAAGCCAGTGAAACCACTCACAGACAGCTGTTTTGACCTATTGGGTCTCATCAGTGTGAGGTTGGTTGTACTTGAACCAAAAAGTGCTCGTGGCGCAAAGTGACCAAATATAAACAGTGCAATGTGCAAATAAACCCAGTGATGTATAGCACTGAAAACACACAATACTGTCACTCCATATGTGTAACTCCTCAGGTGCGTGGACTCCTGGTTAACGTCATATGAAGAAAAGAACACAAATGCAGAGGGTATAGTGTATTAACATTTACTCATGATGACAAACAATAGGGGGGGGGGGGACAAACTCACACTCCCCGCTGGTGTATAAGCAAGAAGTGACTTCGGACGCACTTCAACCCTTCTCCCGATGAATGGTTGTACTGGCTCTGCAATTTTCAAGGCTGGGTAGGTTTACCATACTTTTATATAAGTTATGGTGGGTGAAAAAGGCGGCATATATACAAAACACAAGATGTCCAGGGTACTCGATATAACATAGAAAAAATGAGTACAAATAACTTAGCTTAGAGTCCGGGGGCTTGCAGTGCTGCCGGGACCACCATCCAGGAACCGAATAGATAGACCGGAAATCAAAATGATCTGCAGCACTCTCTGGTAAAGTAAATGCTTAGAGAAGGATTAATGCATCAGACAAGCACAAGGGGTCAGTACAAGACAAGGGGAGCGACACATGAAACCCTTTCTAAGCATTTAGCAGAGTGCTGCAGATTTTTTTTTCATTTTTCACTTTCAACGAAGAAAGGCAGGGTTGCAGACCTGTCTAAGACATGTGAATGTGCTCACAAGTGATATTCTTTATTGGCTATATGCTAATGGTGGAGGATTGTTTGTTGCCTTTTTTACCCACCATAACTTAAAAAGTGTATGGTAAAACCTACCCAGCCTTGAAAATTGCAAAGCTAGTACAACCAACCTCACACTGATGAGACACATTAAGATTGAAACATGTCTGTGAGTGGTTTGACTAGCTTTGCATCATCCATGCTGTGCTTAAAAGCTGTGTGAACAGCAGAGCATTTGCTTATATGGGTTCCATGTAAATGGATTTCAGGTAAAAGATGGCACATTGTGTGCTCATTTGCATGTCATTTCCCAGAATCCCTTGCTGCAGTGGAAGCACTGTATATATGAGACCCATTAAGGTCGAAACAGCTGTCTGTAGGTGGGTTTACTGGCTATGCATCTTAACCCTGGCTGTGCTTAAAGCTGTGACCATGCAGCAAGCTTAAGCCTATAGGGAACCATGTTTAAAATGGCTTTGAAGCAAACAGTGGTACTGTGTGCTCATTTGCATGTCATTTCCCAGAATCCCTTGCTGCAGTGGAAGTGCTGTGTGCTGTGTGATAATGGTGAAAGGTGGGGTTGCAGACCTGCCTAAGACATGCAAATGAGCATACAGTAATATTTCCATTTGCTATATGCTTTGCAGTGGAGGGTTTTTGTCACTTTTTTTACTCACCATAACTTAACTATATATAATCTCCTTTGATGTGCATGTTAAGTGCAAAGTTTAAGTTCTTTGTGTTTTCCATTGTTTCTATATTACAAAATTAATGAAATAGGGCAGAGAATAAAAAAACAGAACAATATTTTATTAATATAATATTCTTATACGATAATAGTTTTTTATACATACTATTCAACACTTCTAAATAAAGTTTATTCATTTAAATTATTTTAAAGAACTTCCAAGAGTTGCCTTTTTATGTATTTTCTATATGTACATATATATTTTTTATTTTGAACAACCATTTGTCGATATATAATTATACAATACGCATTGTTGTCCTTTAATCTATTTAGATTGTTTTTGTAGATAAAGACACTACTTAAATCTCCTCCCTTATATTTTGGAGGCATCATAGGTTTCATAGGTTATCATGGTGACCAATATTTTGGTTACTATAAAAGTCCATTTTTGTGTACTTAACGATATACCCCCGAGAGTATTACCTCACAAAAGGAACCAGTGTGGAGAGGGAGCCAGCAACAAGAACAGACGCCAGCACTGGGATGTCAGCAGAGAAGTGATATGCTTTGTACTGTATTTGTTGCGCTGTTTGTGAGTAGTTCAACTCTGTTCCTGTTAGAGCCAAGAAATCAATCACCGTGTTCAGCACATAGTGATATAACATAAAAGGGAGGAGCCGCAAGAGACCATACCCTTCCCAAGTCATGTTTACAAAATCACTTTACAAAATGACTGCAAAATACTTCTAGGTGTCTGATGTTTGTGAAAAGCTTTTAGTCGCCCAGATTTAACTCCTTAAACATGCCACTGCCATTTGCTCATTTTGGTCCTGACTATGAGGGACTGCCCCTTGAAAAGATATCACAACCTATAGCGAATTTACACTTCTTCTGGACTACAGCAATAAAATATTTACCAACTATAAAAGTGGTAGACAATACAGTATATGGGACTAAGTTACATAGTTACATAGTAGATGAGGTTGAAAAAAGAGACATGTCCATCAAGTACAACCAATGCTAAATTTAGACGACAGATACTTTATCCTATATCAGTACTTACAGTATATTGATCCAGAGGAAGGCAAACAAAAAGTCCCAGTGATATCATAAGGGGAAAAATAAATTCCTTCCTGACTCCAAATATGGCCAATCAGATTACTCACTGGATCAACATCCTTCCCATGTTTACTTATTTGGTATATACCTGTATATCTTTCCTTTCTAAAAAGATATCAAGAGTAGTGATGGGTGTATCTGTGGTAGGGAGAAAATATTTATTGTTTTAGGATTTTAATAATGCAATGCAAACCTCTCTAGCAGCTATGAGGTTAATACAAATTCATCAATCAACTCTGCTCTTGAAGCGTTAATGTGGTACTTAAGCCAATCCTATTAACTTCTTAGGCTGTCTGCAGCCACCACAATGGCAATTACTAAATCATTTTAACAATCCTCTTCTGCCCCAGAAGATTATGTTGGGACAAGGCAGACCAGCAAGTTTGTAAACCAAGGATAATATACCAAACGAAAAGATGTTCTCCACTGTCTCCATATGGCAATAGATCCTGGAGGCTCAAAGTTGTGAAAATTTATTTCACAATCTAAGCAGCTACTTCTCTTAAATTGTTGAGCATCTCAACGGTTGGGCCATGAAGGAGCTAGGCGTGAGAAGACAAAGTCTTTCTGCCAACCTAAAGTTTGGAGAACACAGTCAGATCCATCCTTATGAAAGTATTTACTGCATTCCTTTTGCACAAACAACTTTAATTAAGAAATGGAGCTCCGTGAAAGACATCAGTGACCAAGAAGCCACCAATTTCCCCAAACCTTCTCCAAAAATGAATCTGTTCTTCCTCAACCTCAATGTTGGAGGTAAAATATTCCAGATTGCATGCAATATGGCAGCACAGTATCCGGTCACTAGAATCGGAAAGATGGCGACATGTATTGATCCTGTGAAGAGACTGGATTTCTGTGATGACTTTTCAGTAAAAAGGAATGAGTATTTCTTTGACAGAGACCCTATTGTCTTCTACTACATATTCCATTTTTACCGCAGTGGGGTCCTGTGGATAATGGATGAGCTCTGTCCAACCAACTTTGTTGAAGAAATAGACTACTGGGGCATTCACTTAAACTATTCCCAGAAGTGCTGCCGTAGCCTCTTTGAGGAACATCAAGATGAGCTCAAGGAGCATCTAAAAATTCAGAAGGAACTGCAAGCTGAGGTGGAGCCTCACGACCATGAGAAACATTTTGAAGGCAAATGGCTGGGGGAGCTGCGGAAGAAGATCTGGAATCTAGTGGAAAACCCATACTCGTCCGTCTCATCCAAGATCATAGCAATATTGTCCAGCTTTTTTGTCTTAATCTCTGTCGTGGCTATGTGTCTGAGTACTGTAGAAGAACTTCAGCAGGTGAATGTAAGTGGCAAATCATGCATGGAACAAGTGGAAGTCATTTGCGTCATATTTTTCAGCACTGAATACATCATGAGACTGTTTTCCACCGCGGACATGAAAATATTCTTAAAAACAGTCTTGAACATTGTTGACTTGATAGCCATCCTGCCATTTTACATTCAGATTATATTTGAGAGGTTTTCTGAAGAGGCAGACCTTCATCTGCACCACAATGATATTGAGAAGATGGAAAGAGTGGGACAGCTAGGGAAAGTGCTGAAAATTATCCGGCTCATGCGTATATTTCGAATCCTAAAATTGGCTCGTCATTCCACAGGGCTAAGAGCATTTGGGTTCACTATCCGTCAGTGCTACCAGCAAGTTTGCTGCTTGTTCTTGTTCATTGCTATGGGCGTTTTCACCTTCTCTGCTCTCATGCATTCTGTAGAACATGATGTACCTGGGACCAATTTCACCAGCATCCCTGGTGCCTGGTGGTGGGCAGCCGTAAGCTATGATTTACTGCAGCTTTTTATATTAATTTACTCATAAGCTAAACACAAGCTAAATTCGCTTGTATATATTTTTTCCTATCTTCTAAACATTTTTCCTTAATATTTATATAAGGGCTGTAGAATAATGATGGGAACACTGCTGTTAAACCCAGTTAGCATTCCCACTATTTAGTACCGGTATATAGTATTACTATTTGGGGCAAATTTACTAAGCAGCACTCTGTCACGAATACCTCCATTCACTTGAATGGGCCACAACGTGTCTTTCAGCACCAAAAGGTGGAAAACTAGTGCCCAGTAAATATGGGTTATTATCTCTCCGTGCCTCAGGCACCTAAATGAGATTTTAAATAAGCAAGAATTCATTGTTACTGCAAAATTCTATTTACAGCGCTGCTTATAGTGTCAGCTCTATATAAGTAAAATATTATTATAACCTTTTCTTAAAGCAGCAATATGCCAGAAAATAAATAAAAAATATTTTCATTAAAAATGTCAGTCACCTGTATTTAACCTATGAAGTATGGCACTGATATTAGTTCACTTTGATCCTCCGGTTTTTAAACAAGGCAGGCAAGTATTACTTTGTTTTCCATGAAAATTTTTTTTTTTAGACTTTAATGTCTTATTAGTAACCAAATGCTTTGGAGAGGGTTGACAATTGTTACATAATCTATTTTGTGATCGTGTTCCACTTCTGTTGATTTGTGTGGCTAACGATGGGACTATGATTAATTTAACAATTTAATAGAACGTTAATTACCAGATAACATTATTGAATGGACCCAAAGAAAATAGAAACATATTAATTTTACACTAGTAGAAAATAAGTGACAATGTTACTTAAAGGGGAACTGCATATTTCTAAAGAAGCTAATTACATTGATCAGTTTGTTTTTTTACATAACTACAGTTGGACTGAACCTTTAACTCAACTAAGTTAATATGAGGAGCAATAACGCCTTTTAATAGATTTGAGAGAAAGTGTCATAGATATCACTAAATTAGTTTTTTTCTTTTCTTCAGGTCAGCATTTCTACCGTAGGATATGGAGATACAGTTCCAGATACAGTTTTAGGACGGATCGTAGCATTCCTCTGCATCTCTTTTGGGATCATCCTAAATGGGATGCCCATCTCTATACTGTACAACAGGTTCTCTGACTTCTATGCAAAGCTAAAAGCTCACGAAACTACGAGTACTTTGAAACTCGGAACAGAATTCAGATTTAAGGAGAGAGTCCTGAAGAAGGCTGTTGCCTGTTGTGCAGTGAGGCAAGGAATCCAGCAATAAAAAGACCATTAAAATAAACCCAAGGCCACTGTCATTGGTCCTTATTCGATGTGTTGCTAAGCTGCTTCCCCGTGCTGGAGAAGATTTTACTCCCATTCATTTGAAAGGAGCTAATCTGTTGTCTAGCACACAGCATAATAAAGTTACAGCAAATAAAGAAAAACACGAGTGTATGTGCATGTCTTCTACAGGTCTCCAAACCTACTTCAAAAAGGAATCTGTTCTTCCTCAACCTCAATGTTAGAGGTAAGACATTCCAGATTGTATACCATATGGCAGCACAGTATCCGGTCACTAGGATCGGAAAGATGGCGACATGTATTGATCCGATGAAGAGACTGGATTTCTGTGATGACTTTTCAGTAAAAAGGAATGAGTATTTCTTTGACAGAGACACTATTGTCTTCTACTACATATTCCAGTTTTACCGCAGTGGTGACCTGTGGATAATGGATGAGCCCTGTCCAACCAACTTGGTTGAAGAAATAGAGTACTGGGGCATTCACTTAAACTATTCCCAGAAGTGCTGCCGTAGCCTCTTTGAGGAACATCAAGATGAGCTCAAGGAGCACCTAAAAATGTAGAAGGAACTTCAAACTGAGGTGGAGCATCACGACCATGAGAAACATTTTGAAGGCAAATGGCTGGGGGAGCTGCGGAAGAAGATCTGGAATCTAGTGGAAAACCCATACTCGTCCGTCTCATCCAAGATCATAGCAATATTGTCCAGCTTTTTTTGTCTTAATTTCTGTCGTGGCTATGTGTCTGATTACCGTAGAAGAACTTTGTTAAATAGTTTTAAAAATAATGTAGGCCTATTTTACATTAACAATTGCAAATATTAGCCTTCACAGAAAGAAATCTGTCAGAATTTGGGCTGTTCTGACCAAATGTAATTTTAATGCAAAATTACTGATATCTAGAATAGGACTCTATTGAAGTCTAAAAGATACTGATGATAAAAATCAGAGTGACTCCATGGGGTCTATTTACTAAACTTTGATACATTTATTGCAACATCGATTTTTGGAGTGGCATGTTCCTACCGAATGGTATGACATTTGTGTAAAAATGTGTAAAGAAAATCATGTTTTTTTTACTATTTGGTAAAAAAAAAAATGCCATACCGCTTGGGTTTCTATTTGCTTGACAAGTAAAATAAACTTTTCGTTCGATTTCGCACCAGCAGTCTGTTAGAGCGAGCTGCATCTCCCTGCACAGCTCTTACAGGTGATTGCACAGTTTTTATTTTAATGTTAATAACATAGTATTGAAGCAGGGGGTCTCTGGAGCTGAACCGCATTAATTTCAGATCCGGGGGACCCCTTCTTCCTGAGGTACAGGCCCCGTATCGGGTGCCTGGCAAGTTTAAATTACCCACGTCACGGCCCACATGACTGGGACATTTAAACTTGCAGGAGATACCGGTACCCCATACTGGGGCCTATACCTCAGGAAGCATGGGGTCTCCGGATCTGAAAGTAATGCGGTTCAGCTCCAGAGACCCTCCTGCTTCAATACTATGTTATTAAAATGAAAACACACCTTCATTACCTTAGTGGCTAACCGCTGTAAGCTGAACCCAGTTTGTTGGTGGTAGAGGGGATGGGTGAAGGTTGTAATTGCCACAGGGTGTGTGTTTAGGCCTCCCTGGAGGGTTGCTCGAGGGATAATACCTTCATTACCGTAGCGTTGACTATCGCTAAGGTAATGAAGGGGTTATCCCCTCCCGCGAGGCCTAACCACGCACTCTGGGGCAAGTAACCCCCTCTTCCACCGGCACCACCACACAGGAATGGGCAAACGCGCTATTATCCATATTTGGCTAATAGCACGTTTGACTATTCCTTTGTGGTGGTAGAGGGGGTGGATGAAGGGGGTTTGTAGCCCTAGGGTGGGTGGTTAGGCCTCGCAGGATGGGTTAACCCCTTCATTACCTTTGTAACACTTAAGGTAAGAGAGGGGTTAAGCCCTTCCGGGAGGCCTAAACACCCATATTGGAGCTTTGTGAATAGCAGTAACTGACAACAAATGAAACGAGTTTCAGCATTTTTTTGGAGCTACCGCACAGCTTGTCAGAGAAAGAGTGCTAACAATCAGTAAAAAGCATTTTTCAAGCGATATTGACATGTTATCGAAGCTTAGTGAATAGCTACACATGCGAAATCACTTGAAAAGTGCACTTTTCAATACAATGGTTAAGGCACATTTCGAAGTTTAGTGAATTGACCTCCATATAATTGAGGCTCACAAGAAATCAGTGAGAATTGAGTTCTAAACGATTTATCAGTATGATCAGCTTCTTATCAAAATTCAATCCCCCTTAAATGAAATGTATTTCATGAACAATGAATGTTTTCACTTTTCTCAGCAACTTCTGTTTATTTGTTTGACTAACACATTGCAAACAAAACAAGTAGAACAATGTACATATACATACTCTGGGGACTAACAAACAGTCTTATCACCAAAATGCATAACAAAAGATTGCAAAACTTTTGTTTATCATGGAAATGGTAAAATGGTAAAATGTGAAAAAATGACTTAAGAATATTTTAAATGTGTCAATCATCTCCATATAACATAATAATGATAGTGTCCTTAGTTAACTTTTATTCTAGAATGTGCTGAACCTTTTAAGATGATTGGAAGCATTATAAACAAGGGGCTTAAATAATATGTACAGTACAGTAGTAAAGATTTTTTTTAAATTACATACATACATTTCAGCAATTATATTGCAGGGCCCTGGCCCCTCTAACAAGCTCAGAGTTTAATCAGATTAGTGCATTTGTATGCAGTCTTCTTGGACGATTAAAAACCAGTCAAACAAGGTTATTCTGCCAATTACATTAGTGTTTTAATTAGAAATCCTGCTCCATTAATGTCACCATTACATTATTTTTCACACAGGGATTAATTAGTAAAATTAGTGTAGTTAAGTGTAATTATTAGGTCTGATATAATGCAGCCAATAGTGTAAACTTCAGGTTTGTCAATGAATGGGAACTTTATTTTCTTTTTAAACCTATAATCACCTTTATGTAAACCCTACACGTGTTTAGGAAACATTCAAATAAACATATTCTAAACATTTTCTAACAGGACCAAACCAAACGACAGCAATGGCAGTTACAGGTTTAATAGGTTCAGGGACGGATTTAAAAATAAATAAATAATAGCAATTTCATTACTTTTATCCCCTACCTATTACAATTACTGTAGCTTCCCATATCAGGGCAAATCCCAACATCTTGGGTATCTACTAACTCACAGGAATACAAATTGGCACAATTTACAGACAATATACTTCTCAACATCACAAACCCTTCGCGTCCCTTCAGAACCTCTTTACTTACTGTATTTACCAATTTGGTCTCTATCTCAGGTTTCAAAATTACATAGTAGATGAGGTTGAAAAATGTCCACGAGTTCAACCTACAGTCCACTGAGATATTTATCCTATATTTATATTGATCCAGAGGAAGGCTTACAAAAAACCCCAGTGAAACATTGTCCAATTATGGGGCTTATTCCAAGGGCTTTGAAATGTTACTTAATGCATCTAAAGTACACTTTACAAGCGATCTTGCATGTTTTTCTATTCTGTAAGCCATTATCGCATGTCCAAATCACCTGCAAATGGCTTTTTATCATGCGTTGTCACTCTTGCTTTGACAATCTGATTGGTAGGTCAAAAAAGGGCGAAACTCGCATTTTTTGCCAACAGCTGCTATTCAAGTAGCGCCAACATGCAAATCGCGGCTGAAATACTCACTTATTTTAAACACCTAAAGGGGGGAGAGGTAGGCTCGATATATTCGCAATGGTATGCCAACAAATAAAACATGGGAATTCTAATTTACTTAGCATGCACTTAGTAATAAAAGAGCTCTAGTCAAATTTCTAGTTGCATTTATGCAATAATGCTGCACTTTATAAGTCATCATGTACTTTCTCCAACATATTTCGAGCTGTTAAAATATTTAAATATATATATACATTCTTAGGAAGTACCTGTTTCAAATTATATCACCTCTTGTCTTGTTAAAGAGGCAATCCAAGCAGTTTAAACAACATTTAAAAAACAACATTTTTTTAAATATATGCAGGCTTTGATTACCATTATTGAAAATGAATTACTTAAGCTGCTCATCTATTCATTCCCCGTCATCGATCAGCAAAATCCATCTTCCATGGGGTTCACTAAATGACTGCCTTTCAGTTTCACTCAATACTTCAGTCAGTGTAACTCAGCAGCTACAATGTATTCTTATATTACTAAGGTAATATTATCTATTGATAGTTTGCAGCTCAAACTGCTCAGAATATTTGCAACAAATTAACACAAACAGGAAAGGGTTACAAAGATCTTGCACTGCTTGGGAAGTGTGCTAAACTCATCAAAAATGGAATTAACACTTGAATGTTTTAATTTTTTTAAAAAAGGTAGTAACAATGATCAAACACCACAGAACTGATTTCTTTTAAAAACACATACGTAGGATATTGCTTGGATTGCTCATTTAAATACTAGCTGGCCTCATTCAAAGTAACATAGCTTAATTAGGTGGCTACTTAAAGCACCCCAAGTAAACACTTCTTCATTGCGAACAGTGATGCATTTGAGTTAGCGGCTGGTAGGAGATAGAGACGAGGAGCCATAGATGGATAGCGATGTTGATAAGAGAGAGAAGGCACAGGGAGGAGAGGGATGTAATGCTTCACAGGGTGGGGCTGATGGTGAACGGACCAAAGTTGTACCACCACAGAACCACCTTGGAGGGCCTGACTGGGCAGGAGATAATTAGTTGATATAGATTGAGCTCAGCAGCAATCTTCGAACTCTATGCAGAGTTAAGAGATGATTTAGAGCCCCAGACAGGAAGAGGTTGTGCAGTGTCTGGCCTTGTTAAAATGCTGAGCTCATTACATTTTCTTGCTTCTGCGTCTCTTCAGACAACCGTGGGCATAGTAGGCGGCGTTTCACAATCAACATGTTCGCGGGCCCTTAGCCAGTTTCTATGTGCACTGAATCAACGCGCTAGGAATTATATACATTTTCCTAGAGAGCAGACAGAGTGGCAGGAACTCGGGACGGGAAACCGCCACGTGAAAGGGAGGAGGTGAATCGTAACCGGAAACACTATCATTCCCTTAATGTGCAGGTCATATGTGATGTGCACTTGAAAATTCTGAGTATGGTAGCCAAATACCCTAGTTCCTGTCATGATTCCTATATACTGTGTTGCTCATCAGTCTTCCGTGCATTTGAGGCGGGGAGATTTTACACAGCATGGCTGTTGGGTGAGTACATTGAATATGAATTGGACAAAGACAAATAATGTAACTTTTGTTGATGCACTTGCAGATGTCCGTAAGTTTGATTGATTGGTGGATGTGATTATCTTTCCCATCGAAATTACGGGAGAGACGCCTGCATCCCTATGTGCAACTGCTCTGGCTGATTGAAGGACCGTGTGCAACTGCTGTTTGAACTTTATGTGAACCAGCTCACACACGGCCGTGTGAGTAATATTATCTTATTGCCCCAAACCCTCCTACATTCCATCACCTAATAGCTGCATTATACTAATACTGTACCTTATTTTTGGTTGTTTTATCCCCATATCCGGTATAATTTATCATCTGGATGTCTGATTCAAGCACATGCGCTGACCTCAAACCACACAACCTCTTACGCTTTACAAGAGGATCCAGGGATGATCCCTCTGTGGTCTAGCAGTGTGGCACAATAAATTTGTTTATTTAGAAATCCGTGGAGCGCTGGATCCCCTTTTTTCCTCAGGAGTAGGAGGGCCAGTTCTATCTGCACCACTGATAAACATTAGGATCTATCCAATAACTTCCAAACCGGTAATATATTCACTACACTTATATCCAACACACAGAGTGTATACGGGACTCTAGCTGATATGTATCATATAATGCTAGTGATTACACTTGTACTCACACTGACTTTATCTTCAGCCCCAGAGACATTTGAGCCCTCCAGGCTATATGCATCTTCATCCCCCCATTGTGGAGATCACAGCTCTTTGGTGGATTTAGACTGATATCTCTTATTTCATATGCATTTGTATGCATTTTTATATCTGCTAGCGGACATAGGTTGTCCTATTTTAATAAATTGTTATTTACATTTATATACTGTATGCACCAGCAGTGTGTGCTCATACTTTTCCTTTCTACAAATGTGCATTGGGATTAGGTTTATTCCTGGAAGAGCTGCCTTTCTCCCCAGCTAAATACACTCCTCCACGTAATGCCAGTAGTGATTATACTGGTTGGCATATTTGGGACTTAACTCATTCTATTTGCATATTTATTGATTCCACCATGTAACAGGGGAGTTATCCCTGTTCAGGTAATGTGCCTCTAATCCAGCAGTGTGGTGGTTAACTTATGGTAGTCAATTAACAAACACCACCTGCCTGATTAGATTGCTTAGAAAAGCCTGACTTTCAGACAGGAAGTGAGACTCCTTAGCTCACACCTGAGCTGAACTTGGAGACAGAGCAGAGATTCCTTTGTCCACAACTTGGCTGAACCAAGGCAGGACAGATGTCTTGAGCGACAAGCTGACCACAAGATAAAGGGGACAAGATTCTAACCTGGAGCTTGACATTTCCTGTGCACACAAGGGAGCGGTTCCAAGAGAGCAGAGAAGCTTCCCCTACAGCAGCCCAGCTAACAGATAAAAGTCATTTATAAGACTTTTTATATCTGTTCATTTCATGTTATATGTTTGGGGCTGGGAGATATGCTTATCTAAAGGGAGTTGTGGACTGCATAGTATTTCACTAGAAATACTCCCAAGTGAATAGAAGCTTTGTTTACCCCTTGTTTGGATGGTTTCCTGATGTTAAGGAAACAGGCGCAATAAAAGCCTTATTTAATTTCACCATAACCAGTCTCCCTTGCATACCTCTGTGAGCGTCCACCTACATATGGTGTCAGAAGTGGGATGAGAGGTGTTCTTTGAAGTTAGAAGGGACCGGAGTTGGCTGTGAAATTTTTTTTGTGCTTTTTTGTCTACAAACAGTCTGAGCAACATAAACAAAAAAATCTCATGCAGCAGAGACCAGAATTAAAGTGATACACACCCAGGCAGGAAATCTAACCTGCATTGAAACTTACAAAACCACAGATGGACTCTTTTTCCCAATCCCAAGAGGAGAGAGAGAGAGACTGCTGAAGCAGGTAAACCTTATTTGCCTATCACAATAAAGTGTAATATGGTCATTTAAATAGGGAGTTTGCCTTCCAGCCATAGTCAGGGTTCAAGAAGTGAGTTAGCCCTTAAAGGGATAGGCGTTTGTTGTTTTCAAATGTTTAGCTGAAGCAGTGAATACAGATGGTGACCCACGAGCAGTACTGATTCTGCAAGTAAAGGCTGCCACACCGCATAGGACTAATAGTTGTTAATGAAGTATATGCAGAAAAATGTGAAAATTGATGCAAGACTGTGCTGAAGCAGGGGAATTTTCAGTAAACAAGTGCTGAGGGTAAAATTGCCTACTAAAAAAAATAAATTAAAAAAAAAAAGGAATTGCTGTGCTGAGTAAAAGGTATCCCAAAGTGTGAAGAGTGAATGTCATAATACCCAAAGTTGAGACTGAACTCAAGCAGAAAATCACATTATTTGGCTGAAGCAGAGAGATTGCACCTAGCAATTAAATGGTGTAAAGCAAACAGAAGTTTTTTCCTAGCAACTGCACATCCAGCATACCTAATGAGAGATTATACCTAGCAAGTAAATGGTGTAAAGCAAATAGACTTTTTTTACCTAGCAACTGCACATCCTGTATACCTTATGAGAGAAAATGTGTGCACAGCACTGCTGATATTGTAAACTTACCCAAGAGAGAAAAAAAAGTCTACAGAGATGCCTGTGAGAGCTACGACCTCTACAAGCAAAATAGGCCCACCTGTAGGACTACCACAATTGGGGGTTCTAGCAAATACAGTGGCAACAGCTGCAATAGCGCCTCCTGAGGTCAGGAAGAAAATTACACCTGATAGCCCCAAAATGGAGGACAAGATGCAGCATTCCTGTAATGAACCCTACCCCACGGAAGAGTGGCCCTTCCAGTCCGATGAGGAGGAAGACATCTCTTATGGGGAACCCAAACCAAGTCACACCCACAAAACACCCCAAGAATGGTGGGGGTGCCTGAACTCGGTACGAACCGAAAAGACCGCTCCCTATGATGACAAATATGATCGGCAGGAGAAAGAGCGGGAGCAGTGGATCACCGAATATTTCCGTCAGCTGTTACAGTTGCAAGAAAAGCCAGGTGGATCCAGTAACGCTGCTAAAATTTCGAATGAAGATGGAGACCCCAGTTTCCCTGAGGGGACGGTGTCATCCAAAACAAAAAGGCGAAAAAAGAAAAAAAGCGGTTCTTCACTTACCATGGGAGGAACAGACATGTCTGCAGATCCTGTGGAGAAAAAGGGGGACCGAGATGCCCTGCAGCCTAGAGAAAATGGAGAATTCATCCCGCGGTTAACCGAATATCCAGAGGGCCCAAGGCAGAAGTCGTGTACCCCAAAGAAGTGTCTGTCCGGTGCCAATAGTGAGGAACCCCCAACCAACCATCCCAGGGAAGCGGAGCCGGAACCAGTGAGTGTCGATCCCTTGACCAGCCCTGAGGATGCCCTGAAAAATGCCAGGCGTGACTGTGATCGGCCCCTGGAAAATAACGTGAAGCTACAGAAAGATGTGCTCACAATGTACTCTTTGGCAAGGACAGAATTGGACGATCTCAAGACTGAGCTAGATACTGTAAACGCTACTATTTCTGCCATGGATGAAAAGCAGAGCCAATCTGATATAATGATGGCTAAGCTGTAGCGGAAATATGAGGAGGCACTGAAGCAGATGACAGTCTTCCAGCAAGAGGTTCACACTCTTCACATAGAGCTGAATGCCTCACAACAGGATGTCAACAGTGTCCGGACAGACGTAGACGTATCTCAGAAAGAGGTTCATACACTCCGCAGAGCACTGGATGCCTCACATCATGAGGCCAACAGCTGTCGCACAGACCTGGAAGTTTCTAGAAAGGAACTACACAGTCTCACTGAGGAGCTGGACATTTCTAAAGAAACGATTGTCAATCTTAATACAGATCTCCAAGTCTCTCAGAAGGAGCTTCAGACCCTCAACCTAGAGAAGGAAGTCTCACGCCAGGAGACTGTCATTCTCAAAGCAGATGTGCGTAAATGGAAGGAGGACTGCAAGGAGGCCCTGAATAGTACAGAGACTGAAAAAAGAGAACATTTAAGATTAAAAAGAAAAAAATTAAAACTCAAAGAAGAAAATTTTAATTTGACAAACGACAAGGAAAAGAATGAAAAGCTGCACGAGCTTAAAGAAATAAATAGACTTTTGGAAGGTGAGAAGTTTGAAGCAGAGCACCGACTGCAGAACCAACTGCAAGGTCTGCGTACGCACCTCGAGAAGGCCGAGGAGAAGCAGCGAACTCTGCAGGAAGACAATCTGCAGGCTGTTAAAGAAATTCAAGTGCTGCAGGAACGTCTGATTACCCAGTATGTCCTCGCAAAGCAGCATGAGAAACTGAAGGCTACCCTGAGCGTCACCAAAGCATCGCTAGAGGCCAAGCTTAGAACCCAGATGAACCGGCACAAAAGGGAGCACAAGAAGGTCCAGAAACTAAAACAAGTAACTGTGGCCCGAGCAAAGAAATTCATAGTGCTTCACAATGCAATAAAAATGTGGAAGCAAGCTCAGAGAAAGCAAAGCGTGCAGATAAATTCCCTGAGAAGAGACTTGCAAGTCGCACTCAAAAAAGAGGGATCTCTCGCGGATGAGATGAAAGTTCTACAAGGACAAGTATTGACCCTGACTAAGCGTCAGTGTCCCACAGCCACAAAAACCCATGAAGACAAGGGTACAGTGAGAGCTGGGAATACCGCTCGTCTGAAAGACAAGGTTGCAAAATTTGAACCACCTAAACAAGCACTAGCAAAACCTTCAGCCACCCAACAGGCAATAAAAGAAGGTACACGTGCTGAATCAAAACCAGAAGAATCCTTAGCTGATGAAGCTGAAAAGATGGGACATTCTCTGGAAGTGGGTGTGGAATTACAACTTGATCTCAAAGAGGCTGAACTAGCAACCCCATTGAGTGGGAAAAGGGCAGAGAGACAGCTTCAAGAGCAGAAAACTCAAAGGGCTGTTTTTAAACGCTCTGCAACTACTGCCATACAGTCTGCCTACAATAAGATGAGCACCCGACGCGAGGGAAATCTCATGACCGCGCACATAGCAAAAAGACTATACTTAGAAAAAGTCCTCCTCGAGCGACTGAGGAGTGCTGATCTCAAGCACCTTCGGGAGCAGACACGAATAAACTGGAGAAAGGGCTCCAATCCCAGCGGGACTGAGGGTTCTCTTCCTCCATCCACTCTCATTCAAGTCACAGAGATATCTAGAATGAGAGTGGAAGGATGGGCTTTGGCCGTGGCAAGCCCGAGCTTCCCACAAACAGGGGAGGTATGTAACAGGGGAGTTATCCCTGTTCAGGTAATGTGCCTCTAATCCAGCAGTGTGGTGGTTAACTGCTGGTAGTCATTTAACAAACACCACCTGCCTGATTAGATTGCTTAGAAAAGCCTGTCTTTTGAGACAGGAAGTGAGACTCCTTAGCTCACACCTGAGCTGAACTTTGAGACAGAGCAGAGATTCCTTAGTCCACAACTGAGCTGAACCAAGGAAGGACAGATGTCTTGAGCGACAAGCTGACCACAAGACAAAGGGGACAAGATTCTAACCTGGAGCCTGACATTTCCTGTGCACACAAGGGTGCGGTTCCAAGAGAGCAGAGAAGCTTCCCCTACAGCAGCTCAGCTAACAGATAAGACTTTCATTTATAAGACTTTTTATATCTGTTCATTTCATGCTATTTGTTTGGGGCTGGGAGATATGCTTATCTAAAGGGAGTTGTGGACTGCATGGTATTTCACTAGAAATACTCCCAAGTGAATAGAAGTTTTGTTTACCCCTTGTTTGGATGGGGTCCTGATGTTAAGGAAACAGGCGCAATAAAAGCCTTATTTAATTTCACCATAACCAGTCTCCCTTGCATACCTCTGTGAGCGTCCGCCTACACACCATATTTATAGATTTGTGTTATGGCATGTACTATACTATTTCAACAAATTATATATTTTGAGTGCTGGTTTTTCCTTGTATATATAAATGTATGTATATATGCAGTGGTTGACAAATCACCAAAAAATCTACTCGCCACACAAAAAAATCTACTCGCCACCTAGTACCAAACGTGTGCTGCTTGGGCCAATATTTACTCGCCCGGGGGTTAAATCCACTCGCCCGGGGCGAGCAAATGTATAGGTTTGTCGAACACTGTATATATGTATGTATAAATATAGATATGTATGAGCACATGCATGTGTGAAGATTGAGATAATGTGAGTGGCTATCATCACCTCCATTTTGGCCTAAACCACCATTTTCTGAGTGTTTGCTATATGAATGTTTATTTGTCTCATTCGTGAATGAATGAACTGTGAATGTTTGAATCTGCAGAGTATCGCTCCTAGATATAACTAACCCTTTTTAATTCCTACAAGGCAGGCAAGAATTGAAATAGCATTCGTAAGCGATTAGACATTCCTGCTGATCTGAGTTCTTTCTTATCTGACAGCCACAGCATACATACAGGGCTGGACAGAGTAACTCCCTTATGTCACAGGGTTGGGAGGCCCACATTATGGTAAATTATCGATTAGAATATAGCAATGTAAAGCATATATATGTATCAACTAATATATTTTTGCATGTCATCATATCATCACTTATCTGTAAGCCAGCCCCCTTAAGGGGTGTATTACTCATTTTGAAATGTATAAAAATCTGATACTAAGCAATATGTTTTCAGAGGCTTGAGTTCTTTCTGAATTCTTGTCTCCCAAATTGTGCCTTGGTACAGATAAACTCATGTGTTACTTTGTTTGAACCCTTGTCTTATTGATCTTATTTCTAAGCTTTGACAGATGGCGGCCCTTGAAAGGGACACCCAACATCTCGGGACCAGGAAACCCAGATGGAGAAACTGCCTACATTACTCAAACGTGCACACTTGGAATAAGGTATGGCTTTATCCTTTTTAACAGAAAAAGCCGTTAGATTAATTGTTTGAGTAATCTGTAGACAGTTTGTTCTTTATGGGCAACCTACCTGAGTGACGGGACACCCTGTATCACGTGAGTTTATCAATATTATACTGATCAGGTATTGTTATTGTTGTTTTTATATTATTGCCATAAACTCAGGTTACACCTTATGCCAAATGGCAGGCCAATTCAGGGCTCAGAAGGTGTAATAGTTAATAAGGTGGAAAGTTTCCTAAGCTTGGGAAGAGAACTATTGTTAAGGAACAGCAGGTAACTATTTTTAAGGCCACTGTTCCTTAACTCTATATTCTACTTATATTATACCAAGTGGTGGGGCACCTTATTGGAACCCGATCGACTGGCGTTGATCGGGGATAGGTCAGATTATACTTTATGCTAAATGGCAGGCCAATTCAGGGCTCAGAAGGTATAATACTGCAGTTAATAAGGTGGTAAGTCTCAAAAAACTTGTAAAGAGAAGATTTTGTTAAGGAGCAACAGGTGACTATTTTATTTTTTTAAGACCACTGCTCCCTAGCTCTATATTCTACCAAGTAGTGGGCACCTTATTGGTACACGATCGACTGGCGTTGATCGTGTAATACAGGAGAATTATGGGGAACCTACATTCTCAGTCGCCGGCGCAGGGTACGTCCCTTGAAATTATGTGTGGACTTTATGGCAATAAAATGTTTTAAAAATGGATATTTAGTGACGCAGAATATATTGAATAAGAAGGAAAGTGAAACATATCAGGCTCTGTTTTAAAAATAACTGCAGCATTATTGGACCCCCCTTTTTTCCTAATCCCCTTTTCCTCATCTCCCTTCCCTCACCCTTTTTCACTGAAAGGTCACAGGAGTTGCATGTTTGTGAGGCAAAGGAGTTGCATGTCTGTGAGGCACAGGAGTTGCATGTCTGTGAGGCACAGGAGTTGCATGTCTGTGAGACATGGAAGTTAATTAGTAACCTAGGAAGAAATGGCTTGAATTTAAGAATCTTAAAGTAGTTTTTTAGGAATTAATGCATTAATACTGCATGGAAGAAAAAGAGGACATCCTCTTTAAATGTTTTTTGTTTGTTTTTATCTTAGAAAGCTCATAGAAACTAGTTTGATGGCATAATAATATACATGTCATGGAGTAAAGTGTTTGTGTGTCACTCTGATAGTTAATGAATGTATGTATGTATGCATGCATGTCTTTATTCATTTAGCGCCATTAGTGTACATAGCGCTTTACATTGTCACTTGTTGTACTAATCATAAAAATAACAAATAATCTCTTGTAAAAGGGTCATTTAAGTTTAAACCCTTTTGTCAAAGTGTATTAAGCCTGCTGCCATTTACAAGGCATGACAGTAGCATTTAAAATAAACCTAGGAAGTATTGTATGTTAAAGTCTGTTAGTGTAATATTTTAAAAGAGAATGAAAATTTGGCAGTTGTAAAAAGAAGTCATTTCACCCTGACTCAAATATGAATTTGTATTTTTTTACTGTAGCACATTTTTTCCTGGGCGTAGGAAATACTGTGTTACAATATTTAAATGAAGTTTTAAATTTAAATTTTATGTGCTGATTTAGAGGAGTCAGGACTAAAAGCAAGGTATATCTATAAAGCAAAGTTTTAAAAAGTAAATGTTTATTTTTTATTTAAACAGAAAGAGTCTGATCTTATGGAGTAAGGAAGCTTTATTAAGTTTTACTCTGGCCCACAAGATTAAGATCGTGTTGGAGTTTTGTAGAAAGAAGAATGAATGTTGATGGAAGATAAACTCAGAGAACGTGTGTATGTGTCTGTGTGGGTGTGTGTAAGAAAGATAAGGAATTATAAATATATAGTAAATAAAACAATAAGATTTATGTTTTATAAGAAGGGTTGCAAAGATGGTTTTGTGTTTGTTTTTGTGTTATCAAGGTTTTTCTGTTCAAACTTATAATAGGAAACTAACGGTTTGTTTTCTTAAATACACTGCTCGTCTGATTTTTGAACAGCAGTTATTTAAAAGAGGGAAGGTTAAAAGCAGCCAAGTGGGCTGGCCCCCCTCCTCCAGCTTAAGGAATGTACAAAAACCACGTTCCAGACATGAAAAGTTAACTAGAAGCTGAGAAAAAAAAAAAAAAAATTGTTTAAAAGCAGCTTAGTTATAGTATGGGGAAAGAGAATGATACTGTAATGTATTTATTTTTGGGACTAAGTTTGCAGGATCAAACAGGTCTGTTTTGGGTTTTTATCTTATTTTTTGTAAAGTTCATTTTGCTCTGTATCAGAGAAATGTGAAATGATGCTTATTTATTGTGCTTTCTGTTTTTTTGTATCTATTTTAGGACAAATACCTCATAGTTTATGAAATGCTTTAGATGGCATAGCTCCCATTATGTAGGAATTATTACAAGAAGTGGTTATAATCCCCACATGCAGTATCCAAATTACCTCTACGCAGAAACCAGCAAACACATTTCAATTCTATTTGTTCTAATTAGGAGATGTTTTTTAACGCTATTTGTTATAATTGTTTAATTAACAATACAATAATATTAATATGTATTTCCGTATTTGAATAGTGTCAAAAGTATACTCAGTACTTCACAAAGCGTACAATATAAACAAGTAAGCATAAAATCAGATATGAAATAATTTTTCCTATAAAGTTAACTGCATATGTGATGTATTTTTATAACTTTTAACCATTACCTCTCCTTTCCCTCCAAAAGGTGTCTTAATTTGAACCCTGATCTATAGCCTCTCATTTTAAAGAATGCAACTGTAGGCTATCTAGATTTTATTTTTTAAAAAGCAGTAGCTATTGTCAAATTCATGATAAATATATATTTAAATCTCAAGCTGCTGATATTTTAAATACCATAATCCTTTGTCGTATGTTGTTCACATGTCATAGGATTTGCATATGAACAAAAGAGAGGATAATTTATATGATTTTCCATACCACACCTGTCTATATGCGGACTCTGCCTATTTTGTTCATTGCAACATTACCTTATGTGTGTTGTTTTGTTATTTATCCTTGAATATTTCTTGCCGATATGACTCCATTCATATTGTGTTGTGTTTTGGTGCTGTCTACTCATTGCTACACATAGCAACATGTTATTTCATGAATATTCATGTAGAGAGGGATATACCCCATCTCTTTACATTTTCCAGCATAACTATTGGATAGCTTTATTTTGAGTCTGTTTGGGAACTAAGTATTAATGTGATAAGCTGCTACTACACAGTGTTTTGTGGTGAAGCTAATTAGCATTGTTAGTATATTATGGTCACTGGCCCCTCATGTTCTGATAGGGCTTTGTGTTCATATTAGCATTTTTGTTTACCGTATACTGTCCGTTTCGTTCACATGGGGACTCTTTTATTTATGATTTATTAGTTGTCATTTTTATGCATTTTGTAAGTTTTTAGCTTGTAAAAAAGTTGTATACGTTTTAGTTGTGTTATAGTTAAGTTTATGTGGATATTTCCCATTTGGTCTGTAATAAATTTGATATTAGTGGTATTAGTTATTTAACTGGTACTTTATGTATATTTTACAGTTTACAATGAGTGCAAGCTTTAGGGACTTTTAGTGACAACCTCTTGCCACTTATCAGTGTTCTCTTACGATACTTTCCTATGCACCGTTGATTTCTTTCTTTTGTAAGTTGGTGAGCAATGTATTTTTGTGTTTATTTTATACGCGGATGCCAAGATAGTGGTGAAAAACAAAAAAAAATTTTGAGCTGATACTACATTATAGTGGCTAAAAGCGCTCTCCTTGTGCTTTTATTAATGAAATGTTTAAGTCTCTCCAAACTTAGGTGCAGCTTATACAGTCTACCAAGGAGAATACAAAGCAGCATCATTGCAAGAAAAAAGTGCCGGCACCACCGTAAACAGCTAACAAAGACAAAGAATCATCAAGCCAGCGTTTTTTACCAACTGTTAGTGTATCTAGGCACAATAATCCTAGAACATTTAACCACTGAGGAATTAAGACTTCAGGCAAGGCCCGGTCTTAAACAAACAATTTGTTTTTTCTGAACTCAATATTATCAAGGCCCGGACTTAAATGAACAATTTGTTTTTACAGGACTCAATATTATTATTTTTTTATGCTTTAGAGTGTGTTTTTAAGATGTATGCCCCACTAGGCAAGATCAGCCTACACCATCCAGATGATGATAAGGGATGATCAGTTTTGAAATATTTGTAATGTTCATTGTTTTATGGTCACATCAGTTTGCAGACAATCATACAATCTTGCACAATGCTGCACAGGTTAATGGGTCACAAGGGAATATATACAATGTATCCCTCCCATACTCTAGTGGCCCCCAATGACGTAAAAGAGAATTACATTTAACCCCTTGAGTATGGATACCGTACACTAATGCCGAATTTAAAATGATGAAATGTTAATTTGAATTTGTTTACAGGAAACTTTTCTAAACCGAATTCCACTGGTAAATGAGGTTCCTGTAGGTGGAAATTACACTGGGAACAACAATCAATTTATGGGTCAGGTGTCTCCACCAACTAATGAAACTTGTATGAAAATGTATTTACAGCCCTGAACTAAAAATTTACAGGGAGGATGTAGCCTTAATTTTTCAGTTTTAATTAAGATAGTAAAAAGTGCTTGCACAAATTCTAGTTTACCTAGGGGAGTGTATTGAATTTGTGGAAAATGGGCCTACAGAGTATTACCATGTGGTTGGACAGGGTCTTGCTATCTAGGTACAATTGTACCTGCCTTTACAATGACCCACTGGCAGGATCAGGAATGGCAGAGCCACTTCCAACGCACAGGGGTTGAAAAGTAGTCTATGGAAAGAACAATTTTGGGCTAGCTTATTTCCTAATGTAGGAGTTGAGTTGCTATATGACAGGCTCAATGTACTTACGGATGTACTGGATGATGTTCTCAATCATACAACTACATTCATTAATTTACTTAATCAAGAACAGGTACAGATTAGATTAATGGCCCTACAGAATAGAATGGCTCTGGACTATATTTTAGCGTGTGTGCCCGAGTTAAAGAGCAATGTTATGTTATTTAGAGATCAAAGTGGTAAGATTGAGCATGAGGTAGAGAAGATCGCAGAGATACAGGAGAGATTAAGGAAAGGTGGAGATAAGAGGTGAGTTTCGTTAGGAATTACCATGTTGGTTGGTTTTCTAGAAGCGAAACTGATGGATGGATTTGTCTGTGTGCTTGCAGTTCTGATTGTTTTGTATGACTGTGTCATGTGCAGTAAATCCATACTGCAAAGGTGTGTAAAACCCTCTACCCAGGCCATGCCACTGATCACAGACGACACTACGGAAGATGCAATCTCAGAAGGAAAAGTCAGTCCTCCTCAATGGAATACAGATGAAGATGATGGCAGAAAGACCAACCTGGCTGAGATGATAGCCAGCAGCTCTGTGAGTTTCCAGAACTATCGGAGCCATGCAAATTGGGGCCCTCCAGGCCAGTGCAACGCTTCTGAGTTTTATCTGAATTATCCTTAAAAGACTATGTTTTCAAGAATAAAAAGAGAGGACTGTGAAGATTGAGATAATGTGAGTGGCTATCATCACCTCCATTTTGGCCTAAACCACCATTTTCTGAGTGTTTGCTATATGAATGTTTATTTGTCTCATTCGTGAATGAATGAACTGTGAATGTTTGAATCTGCAGAGTATCGCTCCTAGATATAACTAACCCTTTTTAATTCCTACAAGGCAGGCAAGAATTGAAATAGCATTCGTAAGCGATTAGACATTCCTGCTGATCTGAGTTCTTTCTTATCTGACAGCCACAGCATACATACAGGGCTGGACAGAGTAACTCCCTTATGTCACAGGGTTGGGAGGCCCACATTATGGTAAATTATCGATAAGAATATAGCAATGTAAAGCATATATATGTATCAACTAATATATTTTTGCATGTCATCATATCATCACTTATCTGTAAGCCAGCCCCCTTAAGGGGTGTATTACTCATTTTGAAATGTATAAAAATGTGATACTAAGCAATATGTTTTCAGAGGCTTGAGTTCTTTCTGAATTCTTGTCTCCCAAATTGTGCCTTGGTACAGATAAACTCATGTGTTACTTTGTTTGAACCCTTGTCTTATTGATCTTATTTCTAAGCTTTGACACATGTATACATATATGTATGTAATAATATATGTATGCACGATTTTTGTACATCTATGAGTGCATGCATGAACATACGTATGTATAGTATTAGTGTATGAGCGTATGTATGTATGAGCACATGTAAATATAAGCATATGTACTGCATGAGTCCATGATGAACTAACACTTTATGTTTTACCATCATATGGATGTTACTTTAATTAAAATGAGCAGCAGCCAATATATTAAAACATTAAACAGATTGTTACATCTGTCAGCTAAAGAACCTACAGTATGTAGTTTATGCACGAATAAAGCTTGTGATCAGCTTAAGAACACAATCTCCTTTTCTCTGCTGCCTTGATATTCTTAGCTCTACACTTGACTGATGACATCTCAAAATGCCGATGCTGAGTAGCAGATGATACATTTCTAACAACTTTAGAACACATGACAAAGACAATGCATTATTTGGGCATACAGTTCTTGTATTGTAATCAAATGGTTTAATGCAGTGTGGATACCCAGGTGCCAATTAAGGTATTGAATATTGAAAGCACAAATAAGAAGAAAAGAAAAAACCCCGAAGATCACATTGAGTGTAAGATATACCGTACGTGTAATTGAAATAATACGTGTACTAAAAAAAAAAACTTTTATTAGTGCTTTAACTAAAATTATTAGCATATTTCAAAAAAAGATACACTAGCAGGGGTTTAAGTAGCACTATTGTCTGTTGACAAAAATAAGTAAGAAATGCAAATGATATTAAATGCATGAAATAATGAGTGAGCATCATTAAAGCGCCAGGAACTGGTGAAACTGTAGATAGCCCTAGCAGCAGTCGTGTTGGAAGCATTAAAAGATAAAATGTGTTTAGCGGAAGAGGTAATGTAATAAAACACAATTTTGCAAAGCAAAGGGAACAAAAGAAAGGTAATGATGAGCGATAGATAGAATAAAGGAGAGAAAAAGAGGATTAATTTAAATGGTTAGATCCTGAGAAGAGCTTAGTGTATACTAGGTGCATATACAGTAATACAGGTGCAAGGTCAGGGGCTAATACATGAGCATGCACCAAGCTGTTTGGAGGCAGTAAGGGTCACAAAAAGGTGTTCTATTTCAGCATCCAAGTAAAGCTACTAGGGAAGCGTTAGAATAACAGTAATAGCTCCTTGACAGTTTAAGAATCCAATTATTGTAGTGAGACAGGAGAGTTAATGTTATGAGGCTTTTTACTCAATTACTAACAGCGATCTCTACTCCTAGAATTTGGTTCATTTTACATTATACTGACAAGCTTTAAGCATCAATGTTTGTGCATTCACAGTTCATTGACCCTGTACTTAAAAAGCTTGAAGCTGTTAAGTGACCATTATAAACTTAATCAAGCAAATAAATGAGTGATTAATGGCTTAGAGTTAGTTGTTATAACTTGGTTTTGAAGCAAATAAACCAGTTATAAGCAACAGAGTGTCAGTAGATCTCTTGCTACACTTAGATCCATTGAAGTGGTTTAGTTAGAATAGTATGTAGCAGTATGTGTGACATATAGTCGCACCACAACATAGGACGACAGTTATTTGCATAGCAGTATGTTGTATCGTCCACTGGTGGGACTCGTCTCAAAGATCCCCATGGGGCAGCTTGCCTCAGGGTTTGTACCATTAGTCTGGATGTAGCGACAAATTGTAACCCGGTACTGATCCGGGTAGAGACGGGGAACCGGCATTAATGTGGATCGATATAGAGACACAGATACCCAGCAAGCTCTAAGAAACCCCCAAAATTACCTATATATATATATATATATATATAGCAAATGTAAATATACTGTATGCTCATCTGCATGTCTTAGAGAGGACTTGAGAGGCTCAGAGTGTCCATCGGGGCACTTTGAGAACCTGTATAGCCACACGAGCAGGGAACCGCATCACCTCGCAGTCTGAGACTGTGAATGCGGTGAAGATCAGACCCCTGCGCGTGCACGTTGGAAAACAGAGTCCTCTCTAATACTGGCATCTGTTGCTCTATTTATGGTAGAGGTACTATGTACTAATTAGGTCCCTTGCTTTACAGCGAGCTGCATTGGACACTATTACCATTCAGGGATTCCCTGATAGCAGCCCATAGGGACTCTACAGTTCACAACAGCACTCAGACTGCTTATATATGTAATTTGTTTTCAATGATCCCTGGTTTAAGGAGGTATCAGTCACTGTACATGAGTATACCTGTCCTCAGGGTCACAACATTTACAGTTTATCACCTATTAAGCAGCTGAGAGCTCACTATTGCCGATTATCGCCTTTGATTTTTATTGTGTACCAGCTCATGTATTCTGATAAAACATACTGTTTCTTTGGTTGCTACCCACAGCTAAATGTGTCAGTGTGCTCTTCCCTGCATTAGTCTGCACACGTGCACTTAACCTGTGTATACCACCACTGAGGTTATTAGAGGTCAGACCCTCACTATTACTCTACATTATAGCAGGGCACTACAGGTCAACCAGACCAAGCACCTTCACCTACCTATAAGGTCACTATAATTACTGACTGGAGTCTTAACTCCTCACTTACCTTATTAGCATTGTGAGTGACTGGTAGCAACTTACCTGATAGTCCCTGAGCACACAATAACTATCTAGCCTTACCTGGTTCGCTATAGGCGCCTACGGCTATTAGTACTCACCTCAGAGCCAGTGAGTATAGATTGGATAGATCCTCATAAGGATTTTAGCTTAATGTGCTATCTGTAATTCACAGAACACACTCACACTCTAGACCCTAAACCTATATGGTTCTAGTATTGAAGGTCACTATCCCTTCAGGTCGTCAGTTTTTAACACCCATTATTTTATATATGTGATGCAATAAAGTTATGTTTTAAATCATTCACTTTACACACAGAGCGTGAACCTGAGTGCTGTATTTGGGTTCTATCTCTACTCCACCCTCTATTGTGCATATACCCAAAGCACCGTTCATTTATTACTTGTCTGAGGCAGTAGCAGGGGCTCCCCTATTATTTGGCAGTTCACTCAGAATTACACTGCCTGACTGCCTGGGACCCCCTGATTTGTTTGGAGTGACTTTAATTTACTTTTGTGAACCTCTATAGGTAATGTTAAACCCTTGGGGTATCCCTGGATTTGTTTATATGCCTAGTTTTTCCAGCATATACTATATACCTCAGAGACAATTACTCTGGACTTTAATTAGCTTATTTTTTGGCGGAATTTATTCTGGCTAAACCATTGCCCTTAAGGCTTTTCTGAGCTTTTCCTTCCTTGGCTTATCCTAGCTCTGAGTTTGTTACTACAGTCTTGCAACTGGTTGCCTTTAATACTATTCCCCAAGAGCCTCTCCTTAGCTCCCTTACCCCTGATTGGATAAGGGGAATACGCTCCCACTCCCCCGAGGGAGGCAAGGAAAGACAGAACCGGAGCCCTGGCTCCAACAACCAACATAATTTGAGCTGCAGCCCCTTTTATTACATGGGGATGGTCCCAGATCTTAGCCCAGGTAGGTGGGCAGCACCTCGGCCATGGGCCCACCCCCCTGTCACTACTGGAGCTTAATTTACTGCAGAAAGAAAGCAAGAGATTAACCCTAAGGCTTTGGTCCTGCTGCGTCCGGCAGCGTGCGCGCGCTACTCACCATGTGATGGTGTCCTCCCGAGCAGGTCCCAGTCCCTCCTCCCTGCACGGCTCACTACACGCTGTGACGCGTCAGCCGGCAGGGGATGCAGGAGAATTGTAATCCCAAGCGGCAACACGTCACGTGGTGTGGCTGTGAGCCAATGAGGAGAGGAGGGCTTCGGAGAGGAGGAGGGGAGGGCTTCGGAGAGGAGGAGGGGAGGGCTTTGGGAAGCGGGGAAAGCACCTGCAGCACCAGCACCAAGGGAGCCCCCCTGCTCCCTCCCACAGGCTCTCTCTTCAGGGAGGCTTCGGGGAGCAGGGAGCGGGGGGGAGGGATCCCCCTGACACACTGTGATGGCCCTGCCCCCCAACCTCATTGCCACGCCCACCCGACCCATTTTGGCCACGCCCCCCGCTCCAGCTCCTGCTCCCTACAGACCGCAGATAGCGGTCAAGTGCCTCTCCACACGCTGCCAGTCTGCAGTGCGGGCGCGTGGTCTGAGGCAGCGGGGCCTTAGCCTTACACTGCCTACGCTGGTACCAGAGCTCATGTTAGGGCAGAGGATTTTAGTAGCCAGGGCCTTTATGGCTACACTAAGTAGACCACATCAGATTTAGTCGAGGATTGTGGAGTGCACATGGGAGCAAGAGCAGAGAACTACAGTGGCAGACATGGTCAAGAGTTAAAGCGCCGTCGGATGTGACCCTCAATGGCTATAAAGCACAGCGGTACTGAAGTACTCTTTTTGAAGTACAGGCCTGCAACAGTTAGTACACAACGATGTGCTCGCACTATCACAAGCCAACATACCCAGGATTGGGTGGCTAATACCCCACTGAGAGTGATTCACAGCCACGCAACATTCTTTGGGGATTGTGTTGCATTTGTATACCATGTGTAATGATCCTCTGCTGAGGATCAAAAAGTACCTGAGTTAGTAGTGGATAAGTAAACAGTTGTATACCCCATATACAGTGTCCATATTCTTCTTGCGATCTGATTAAGCTAGTTGTCAAATTTCATTCCACAATTTAAGACAGTCTTTTGACAAGGACAAGCTCGCAGCTACGAGAATATCCCCCACACATGCAAACCCATCACCCAAAGCAGCTTGGTGCTGCAGTTTATCATTTTATAAATCACTCCTTATTTCTCTTGCAACACTTCTGGGCTCAGTAAAGACAGGAAACAGTCCTTTTGGAGCCCAACACTAATGTGAGAAGTGCCCCAGCAAGCACAGAGTTGTTGTTGCTGCCTGCCAGTGAAATGAGGAGTACTTTATTTCTGACATCTCTAACATCAGGTGAAAATAGAAGTGGTATCTACTATTGCAGAATAAGGCTACGGCCCGCTCCCTCCGTCAGCGCTCCCGCACTGCAGACAAGCGGGGCGCTGACATACACAGACCGCGATATGCGGTCTGTAGGGAGCGGGAGCCGGAGCGGGAGGTGGGCGGGAGTGGGAGGGAGTGGGAGGCTTGAGCGGGAGGGGGGGCGTGGCTTGAGCGGAGGGACCCGCTACTCTCCCCCCCCTCCCTCCCTCCACAGGCTCGGGCTGGAGCTGCTGATTGAAGTAATCACAAGCAACACACACACACACACACACACTCATACACACACGCAGGCACTCATACACACACGCAGGCACTCTCTCTCTCACACACACACACACACGCAGGCACTCTCTCTCACACACACACACAGACAGAGGCAGGCACTCTCTCACACACACACGCACGCACGCAGGCAGGCACTCATACACACACACACACACAGACAGAGGCAGGCACTCCACACTCTTCCCCGCTCCCCGAAGCCTCTCCTCCTCCCGAAGCCTCCCCTCTTCATTGGCTCACAGCCACACCACGTGACGCGTCGCCGCTTGGGATTACAATTCTCTTGTATCCCCTAGCGGCTGACGCGTCACAGCGTGTAGTGAGCTGTGCAGCCAGGGGGGACGGGCACCGGCTCGGGAGGATTCCCCTGCTGGTGGGGAAAGCCCGTGCAGCCGCCCACGCCGCCGGTCGCAGTGGGTCCCAGCCCTAAGCCAGTGGATGGCGTTAAAAACCTCTGTGCTCCTCAGCCTTCCAGTGTCATATGACATCACAAATCCAAGATGAATATTTCTTAAGAGGGAAATAACGATATCATTTTTTTATTTTAGATTTAATTTAAAGGCCACATGTTATAAAAGGAGCAATATACCTTTATGGATGTAATGTCAATGCAAAACACAGAGATAAAAACCAGTGATAAGTATAATGCCGTCACTGTAACATATATCTGCATTTGCTTGCTAAGTAGCATGACACATTGACAAAGCCAGTTCTGCTTTGGGCTCAGACCATGAACACTATGCGGGGAAATTTTTTTTTTTCCATATTTCTAAAGTTAATACAGGTAAACTGATATGCTCCGAGTTCAAAGTGCTGACAGGTGGGGCTAAAATATAAAAAGGGTAAGGCAGCTTTCTTCCACTGCAAACAGCCAGTTAGGATAAGAAGGCAGACGGAGCAGTGCTCAACAGAAAGAATACACAACTGTAAGTAGTTGGCATTTGGTTCGATATTTCAAAGTGGGTTTTACAAATGAAATTCTTAGTGTTATTTATCAAAATCTGCTGACTGAAAATCTTGTAAAAACAACAACTGCACCCAGGTTTATTAACCCTTCTGCTGCCACAGGGGCCTACAATGCATCATGCAGCAACATGTTGCTAGCTTTCCTGGCAGGGTTGATGGAAAAGTAACGATTTATTTATCTGTTGCTACTTTCTTGCACAAGTGTTGTCTCGGTTGTGTAGGCTGATCGGTAAACCCCATGCAGTCAGAAAAGTGTCATAATACAATGTGGTTGTAATTTTGGGCCATATTTACCAAGCAATAATAAAATGAAAAATAGAAATGCACTAATGCAATAAAAAAAAAACTCAGATTGATTGAAGAGAAAAACATTGTCAAAAAAGATACCTTGAGGGAAAAAACCCAGCAACAGATATTTGCAAGGTACCTCGTTTGCAAAACTAGTTCATAGCTGGTGTAAAAATATATATTGTATTGTATTGTATGTCTTTATTTATATAGTGCCATTAATGTACATAGCGCTTCACAGTAGTAATACATGTGGTAATATATAGCTCCCAGGCTGGATTTCTGAGGCCTAGCACTTTAATTTTGCCCTTGTAATATTAATTGTAGTAGTCACAAACTCCGCTGATTTACACTAAGCATTAATCATTTTGCTAATCCATTTTATTTCAAATAAATCTCCTTTAAGACATGGCAACAACACTAAAAATGAAGCATAATGTATACATGTGTTCTTAAAGAAGTTGGAGGAATAGGAGTGGCCCTACAGCTAATGTGTGATTTATTAAGTTCTAAACCCGTTTGTGTATAGTATTTATTTTGACTATAAAAATGCTAGTGCTCTATTATTAAAAGAAAAAAATGTAAAAGTTCAGCGGCCTTAGAAGCTATCGCATAACCACCCCCGGTGATGTAAACGGAGATCAAGGGTCAACACCATCATCCCCTAGAAAACAAGCATTTTTGCAATGCCGTACCTGGTTAAATGTATATCAAGTTTTAAGAATACATTAATGGCAAAAAGGACCTACGGGGCACAGGAGAGAAAAAACAAAAACAGAACATAGTGTAATCTGTAAATAATAGATAGAAGTTTCCTGCTGTAAAGAGATGCACTTACAAGATTATAATAATTAAAATCAAGCAGAGCAAATAATCTTAGCTGGATGCGTTATAAAGGGGATCCACGTCACCAAACTTCATTCAGCCCCTCCATAGAGATGCAGAAAGTAGGCTCAGTCAGAAGGGATTTTCTTCCCTTGTAGAAGCCTCCTCTGGACTGATAGGCTCAGCTGGGCTCCATTTACATCACTGTATCTGTGAATTCCCTCCTGTCCTATATCTCCTGTGCCTGGAAGACAACGTATAGAAATGCATCCAGTAGATGGCACCAATAATCTAATTTGTTTTCTTCTCTCCTGTGCGCTATAGGTCCTTTTTGCCATCACAACTTGACTTTTCTCTCTGGGTGAGATTTGGACCAGCTGCAGGGAGAGATTTAGGCATTTAATATAGATAGTGTTCTATTTGTGTATCCTTTAATTTGTTTAGTGTATATTCTATTGTGCATTTCTGTTTTTTGTTATTTATTTATTTTAGTATTGTAAAGATCACAAAATAGCATACATTCACTAGTCATAGTGAAAAGATACTCAAGTGAGTCTTAAAACTAAAGATAGTAAGGTTCTGGGCAAATAAACACATCAAGTGATACATGCAAAGTGTTTGAAAATGAATTTAGACACAGAACACCAGAATTTGTTTCCCAATTGCGTCTGTAATAAACTAGTTTAAAAACCGTATTACATTTGATGCAGTTCGTTAGTCGCAGGTGTTTACAGCAAGTCAGGCCCGGTGAAAAATAAATTTGGAGCACACAAATGACAGAATGAGAAGCAGAATTTTCTACATTATATATATATATATATATATATATATATATATATATATATATATATATATATATATATATATATATATATATATATATATATATATATATATATATATATATATATCAAACAAAAAAGAAAAAAGCTGCGCCTCTAAGGAACATACACCAATATAAATATATATGCTGAAGCAATAATGATGTAAATAATAATAAAAATACCTCAATTACATAAGCAATATATATATATATATATACATGAAATTATGTGGACCTAAAATCATAAATTAGGCCCATACAGACATATAACAACAATATATGAAAAAAGCAAAAAAGGATAAACCAGTCCTCAAATAGTCCAATGAATGATATAGGTGCTGGTATGCAGGGTCTCCGGCAGCTCTCAATGTGGACCAACCACGTCCACAAGATATCTATAAAGGAAAAAAGAGGAGAGAGCGCACGCCCATAGCGTAAAAAAGTTTTAATGAGGGGAAGGGGGGAGAGAGGGGGGTAAAAAACGCACTTACAAAAATGCAATAAAATCAAGCATATGTGATAATAATCACCACCATCCGGTTAAACTGTAGACTCTTGGGGCAGTCCCAGGCTCCGTTGCTGAAGGAGCGACGTCACAGCAGATTCCCAGGGCTGGTATACACCATCCGGTCAAGCTGCAGACTCTTGGGGCCGTCCCAGGCTCCGTTGACAAGGAGCAACGTCCCAGCAGATTCCCAAGGCTGGTGTGAAGGCTGGGTAATAAAAAAGCAATTTGTAATAAATATCACCGCCAATCCGCATCCAGAGTCCACAGTTCAACTCTCACTTGATGCTGCAGAGATGGTAACTGGTGCAGAGATCCACAGGCTCCTTGAAACAGTCCAAAACCAATTGCAGGAGCTCCAAATAGTCTCTCCTGTGGTTGCTGGCCGAAATTCTGAATCCGCGCTCTATGCAGCCTCGTCGTGCGCATGCGTGATGACGTAATATCGTAGTGACGCTCCCTGACGCATTTCGGCACTACGGGTGCACTCCCTTGATAAAGGTCGAATTGGCAAATGGGCTGCTGGAGAGGGGGGGAGCGTCTGGTATAGCAAATAATTGTTGCACGCCTTACATCAGGGAGTAATCCTCGACTGGCACATCTCTCACGGCACTGTTGATGTCGAGTGTGGTGTCCACGCCTCCCGCGTTGCTAAACTCAGCTCTGTAGCGGCTCTCACAACTCCGCGTCACAGCCAGAAGTATTCAGCGTCAGAACCCTCAGACCTCTCTGCCCATCCATTGAGAGAGATGACATCACACAGCTTGGGCAGAGAGGTCTGAGGGTTCTGACGCTGAATACTTCTGGCTGTGACGCGGAGTTGTGAGAGCCGCTACAGAGTTGAGTTTAGCAACGCGGGAGGCGTGGACACCACACTCGACATCAACAGTGCCGTGAGAGATGTGCCAGTCGAGGATTACTCCCTGATGTAAGGCGTGCAACAATTATTTGCTATACCAGACGCTCCCCCCCTCTCCAGCAGCCCATTTGCCAATTCGACCTTTATCAAGGGAGTGCACCCGTAGTGCCGAAATGCGTCAGGGAGCGTCACTACGATATTACGTCATCACGCATGTGCACGACGAGGCTGCATAGAGTGCGGATTCAGAATTTCGCCCAGCAACCACAGGAGAGACTATTTGGAGCTCCTGCAATTGGTTTTGGACTGTTTCAAGGAGCCTGTGGATCTCTGCACTAGTTACCATCTCTGCAGCATCAAGTGAGAGTTGAACTGTGGACTCTGGATGCGGATTGGCGGTGATATTTATCACAAATTGCTTTTTTATTACCCAGCCTTCACACCAGCCTTGGGAATCTGCTGGGACGTTGCTCCTTGTCAACGGAGCCTGGGACGGCCCCAAGAGTCTGCAGCTTGACCGGATGGTGTATACCAGCCCTGGGAATCTGCTGTGACGTCGCTCCTTCAGCAACGGAGCCTGGGACTGCCCCAAGAGTCTACAGTTTAACCGGATGGTGGTGATTATTATCACATATGCTTGATTTTATTGCATTTTTGTAAGTGCGTTTTTTACCCCCCTCTCTCCCCCCTTCCCCTCATTAAAACTTTTTTACGCTATGGGCGTGCACTCTCTCCTCTTTTTTCCCTTATATATATATATATATATATATATATATATATATATATATATATATATATATATATATATATATATATATATAATACGATACCTTGATAAAGGTCCCGCTCGCGGACCGAAACGTTGGAATGATGTCTTGTTGATCTAATACATTATTTTTGACAACCATCTGGAGTGCTGCCTTTGATATTCGTCTACATGCGGTATCGTATTGCCTATTTATACCATACAGGATTTGCACCCATTCTATTGATTTCTCAGACGGAGTACCTATGGTTCTTTATCATCCACTATTATATATATATATATATATATATATATATATATATATATATATATATATATATATATATACACACGCCCTCACAAAATTAACAGCTAATTCACTCTAGGAAAAAGAGATGCAAATAACCTTGATATATTACATTCATTGTGTCAGTGCAGATTTTAGTATCATTCTTTGTAATGGAGCGGACCTCTTCTGCAGCACAATGAAGCTTATTGAATAGAGGCCATAGGTCGGAAGTCATTAAGCTGCAATGTGGGACATTAAAATCAATGGCAGTTACCGGCAGATCGGGCTCGATGTCCCCGCATTGTGGCTTCATCACTCCCGGCTTATTTACTCTTAGGCTTTGTAAGAGACATGAGCAGAGGTACGACAAGGGAGACATATTTGGGAAAAATAAACCATGGCTTTTATTCGGCCCATAGCTTTAAGCAATACATTTTAAGGAAGTACACACATAAATAAACATCCAATCTCTTTTGTAAGGGCTAACTCACTTTCCCAGTCCCTATCTCCCTATCTAATAGTAACACAACCCACCCCCACATAAGCCACACAATTCCCTCCCCACAATAGGCACTCAATTCCCTCCCCCCCTACACACACACACACACACACACACACACAATGGCCACACAATCCCCCACAATTTCCCCCCCACCCACAAAACACACACAGACACAATTTCCCCCTCTCCACTATACACACACAACGCCCCCCAACATAATTCACACACCCTTTTACCTTGGGCGGGACCAACTTCCGGCAGGGAGGAAGGCCCGCCACAGCAGTAGCTGGGGAGAGCTGGACACCCGGCAGCAATCAGAGGCTTGGCAGCCAGCCCAACTGCCAGCGCTGGCTGGGACCCGCGTAGCAGCCAAGCCCGGAACTGTTGTCCCAGCTCTCCCCTCGTCGGCGTCCCTGCTCTCCCCTCGTCAGCGTCCCTGCTCTCCCCTCGTCGGCGTCCCTGCTCTCCCCTCGTCGGCGTCCCTGCTCTCCCCTCGTCGGCGTCCCTGCTCTCCCCTCGTCGGCGTCCCTGCTCTCCCCTCGTCGGCGTCCCTGCTCTCCCCTCGTCGGCGTCCCTGCTCTCCCCTCGTCGGCGTCCCTGCTCTTGAGTACCATTCACTTGACTGGAACCTAAAAGGCGTCAATGCAAAAGCGAAGCAGCTTCACAGCACATTGAGGTAGGGCCTACCTTGGGCCCTTATTCATTATACTGTGCAGCTGACCTTCCGAGTGGCTGGAGAAGAGTTTCACTCCATCCAAATGAATGAGACTAAGGGCGCCATGTACTGAGGCAATTTTGTAGCAAAATTGGTGCAAATTACATCATTATTTATTTTTATTTTTTGCATCTCTTTGTGCCAATGGATTAAGGAGTTTGCCCCAGTTTTTGATCCTTGTGCATCTGTTTGTTTCATGGGAAGTGTCAAAAAGAGGAGCTACTGATAATGAGGTATCCAATTGTGTGCCTCAGTGCATCACTTTTTCTTTCAATTTAAGCCCCAAAATCCAACAAGTCTGAGGTGACGTTACGTTTCTTGTCTAAAAATGTGTGCCTTATATAAGTAGCTGGAATAACAAATTTGGTATTTTTGATGGAATTTTGGAGCAACATTGGTGGTATGTCAAAACAAGGTTTTCATGTGCATTGATGTGCCCGTAAACGTCTTCACAAGCACAAGAAAGCTATTTCACAGCATATTCAATATGGGCCTAGAGATGCATATTTAATCATTTGAGGCCTAGTGTACATGATCATGTACATTACTTTGTATTTGAATATATAGATTAAGATATAAACCAGGACTGAAACAGTTAAAATGCCAGTAAAACTCCATGCATGCTAATCTATGCAGATTTACTAATAGAATGATTATTGTTACACCAACTGAATACATATAGAAAATGTTGTATAATTATTGTTCTTTATCTCTTCTTTACAGTACAGGTACCACAGAGTTTTCAAAATGCACGTGCGACTCCTGGCTTTGGTGACATGTATTTGTTTTTGTATACATAGCGTAAATGGCAACGGTATGTTATGCATTAGGAAAAACAGTCGTGCGAACCGAGTAGGAGACTTCTTTTACTTGTACTATGCTCTTTAACTGTAAATAGATGCATGCATGTCCATGGCGGGCTTTGTAGGAATTGTTACATTTTAAATTCATTTCTATGTGCCTGCTTGGCAAAAAGATTTGCTTCTGATAATAAATGAAGTGAAGATGGGAAATGAATCCCCAGTAGGTGCTTCCAATATCTCGAATAATAGTAGCAATATAGCTTACAATCCGGGAGGTAGTATATCTTCTATATGATAGTATGTGCAGTATATAGGCATAAACGTTCACAATGTAGCCATGATATGGGACTCAAAAGTAGGATAAAAAAAGCCCCACAGTGACTGTGTGAAATGAATACGCAATGAAGAGAACCCACCACACACCCACTAATGGGAGCAATATATATATCCCTAGGCTAGAGCATTAGAATAGCCTTGCTGTAATAGCATTTTGAAAAAGCGCCACTACGGCGTGAAACGCGTTAGAGGACCTAGTTTTGTAGCTATGACTACTTATGCCTTAGAATAAAGCATTTTTAATTTTTATATTCAACCAGCCCTTTAATTTCACAGGCAGTGCTCCACCAGTCTTTTTTCACTTGATAATAAATTAAACATTTCTAGTAGACAAATTGGTCCCAGAAAGAGTGAGCTACTTCATCTGTATGATTGATATGTTGGTCCATTAAAAGGTATCACAACTAGGGTGACCAGATTTACAAAAGCAAAAACCAAGACACATTAAAAAAAAAAATTATAATACAAATGGCTTCACCAACTGCACACCCTCTCCTTTATGTCTCTCCGCCCCTCTCTGTCCCCTGCAGCTAAAGATGCAAACATATACATCCCATGACACTGAACAACTCTTCCCATAACCACTCCTTATCTCTCCTAAATGCTCCTATTTTGTTGTGACTATGTTTTTTCACAGACATATTCATACATTGCTGCAAAAGGAGGCAAAATTAAATTGACACGATCTTAACATTATAATGCAATTGCAGCTATAAAATTGACCTACCGTAAGCCAGAGTAATAGGCTGCTTTATACAGTACATTGTCAATACCTTATTTAAAAGATGGTTGGTAGTTTTAGTCATACTGCCCTTTTGCGGTTCTATATACAGGCATACCCCGCTTTAAGGACACTCACTTTAAGTACACTCGCGAGTAAGTACATATCGCTCAATAGGCAAACGGCAGCTCACGCATGCGCCTGTCATCACGTCCTGAACAGCAATACCGGCTCCCTGCCTGTACCGAAGCTGTGCGCAAGCGGGGAGACTATAGAGCCTGTTACAAATGCGTTATTTACATCAGTTATGCACGTATATAACGATTGCAGTACAGTACATGCATCGATAAGTGGGAAAAGGTAGTGCTTCACTTTAAGTACATTTTCACTTTACATACATGCTCCGGTCCCATTGCGTACGTTAATGCGGGGTATGTATATATATATCTATATAGATATATATATATAGATATATATATATATAGAACACACAAATGAAAAGGACAAAGACAATCCCCTTAGTAGCACTCTAAATTACACCATAAATAATCTACAAATAAAGATTATATTAAAAGAACCAGATGCTCTGCCGAGTCAGAAACATGAACAAGGTTTTATTGAAATTACAGCAAGACACACTAACTTAAAAACATAAATATACTAAAGACAGCCTGGAAAAAATAAATCAAAAATATATAGTAAAGGACTACGAATCAAAAAAAGGGGGATTTTTTCTATATGTGAAACAAAAAAACTAGATTGTGTCTAAATCAAATTATAATAAATATATAATGACACCAAAAAAGCTTAATGTAACAAAAAATGGCAATACAAAAATTTTATATAACCCTACTGGCATAAATGCCTAGATGAAAAATATATGATGTGAATCATGGCATTGGGAAAACCTTGTTCATGTTTCTGACTTCATGTTTAGAGTGCTACTAAGGGGATTGTCTTTGTCCTTTTCATTTGTGTGTTCTATATTTTTCATTATCCCCTAGCACCATCAGGTTCTCCCTTTTTTTATATTTTCTTTAAGCTGATTTCATTTGGGGTTTATATTTTATTTTACCCTCATAGTCAGCATAAATTTTAGGGCTTGAGTTAACCATATATATTATGTGTTGAGCAACATACTTTTTTGTGTGTTATATATATATATATATATATATATATATATATATATATATATATATATATACCCCCCCAAAATGACATGCAATAGTTACATACTGTAGTACTGTAGATGAAACTGAAAAAAAAGACACAGTATATCCATCGAGTTCAACCTATGTACAATATTTCGTAAAGTATTATTATTAACCAAAATATATTTTATGCAGGGAACTTTGAAAACTGCTGTCTGTCATATGCCAAGATGATTAATCCTACTGGGTTTTACAAGCATGTTAAATATTACAAACAACAAGAAGTCAGTGAAAGCTGTAATATGAGAGCTGTTGTGTAAGTATATTTGTCTTTGAACTTTTTTTCGTGTTTACAAATGAAAAGAACCAATCATTCTGCAGAAAGGCTTTTGCTTGGATCTTAAGTTTAATCATCAAACTTAAAAAATATATTTTTAATGTTGAATTAACATTGCTAGGCATTTTGTAGCTTTTTATGTGAAAGTAATTCAAAGTTTGCTTTTCATTGTTTTAAGTAATATTATTTGCTTGTACCCTTTATTCTGAAGAATTTTAAATTTATTGCAGGTGGTGATATCTTGAAATATAAATTATATTAACTTTGAAATTACTAAGGGGCCTATTCTAGTAGCTTCGATAAGTGACTCATCAAGCATTTTGAGCACTTCTCGAACGAGTTTGCATATGTAGCTATTCAGAAAGCTTTGATAATATGCCAAACTTGCTCGAGAAGAGCTTCTTCCCGATTGTCTTGTTCCCGCACAGACAAACCGTGCGGGAGCTCAAAAAATTCTCAAACTTGCATTTTTTTAAAGAACTAGCTATTCTAGTAGCTCGAGATTCACATCACAGCTGCAACTCACAGGTTCTCATGTCTGGATCCGCGATGTGACTGAAGACATTTTTTTAGTTTTACTGCATCTGATTGAAGCCGGGAGTCTCCGGAGCTGCCCTGCATTAATATCAGCTCCAAAGACCCCCTGATCCATCCTATGTAATAAAAATACATTTACAGGCAGCTTCATTACCTTGGCGGCTAACAGCTAACGTCACATGAATCTGGGTGATAGTTTTGCCGTGGGTGCCTTCAACCTGATGTTAGTGGAAAGCCATATCATGTCACCAGGATGGTATGCTGGTACATTGCAGCGATGCCGGCCTGCCTGCCTCTTTTGCACGGTCTCCGCTCTACGTAGGTTTTCCTGGATCTTCCCCCATAGCTCCTGTAGCTGTTGGATATGGTCATCCACAGCTGGGACTCCGGATGCAACACAAATGTCAGACCGTGAGGTAGGGTCTTGCCACACCGTTCGATTTGGCAGTGATAACATCGGAGATGCTAGAATAAGCCCTAAGTGTTTTATGTTATCTGTGAATTCTATATTTTAATGGACCAACTATAGGAATTCATCATAGATGTAATTATATTGTACAGAGATGATGAAATTGCACATATCAAGTGCAACAAAACAGTATAATGATACAGTTAGGGCAGTGCTGGATTTCCGAATAGGCCTGATAAGCCCGGGCCTAGAATAGCAACATTTGGGAGCGGCAAATTTCCCATTTCTTATCTGATAGATTAGAGAGATATATATATATATATATATATATATATATATATATATATAAATTGAATCCGTTCTTATTACCTTGTCCAACGGCATCTCTTCCTACAGCGTCCTGTTATCATGGTGCCGCGTTGCCATGACAACGTGACGCCGCAACAGCGCTGAGGAGATGCCACGGTTAGGGGCGGGGGAAAAAAGGTAAGTGCTTATGGGCGGCAACATTTTGTGATCTCTGCACACTATAAATGTATCTAGGAAGAACTCTTGTGTTGGTAAAAGGTATCACTTACAACAAATGTTTGTATTGGCATCATGTGTAAGAAGCTTATGCTTTCAAGATCATCTTAACAACTCGGCAACACATATAGGATTTGCATCAAAGGGAATGCATCTAAAACCATGTTCTATAATAATTGTTTAACAATTTAAGATATGTTTAGTGCTGCAGACCAATCAATATCCTACGTGTGTTTTTTTAATAAGTCAGTTCTGTACTTTGAGACAATACTTGTACCCTTTAAAAAATGTTTAATACCTCTGAATGACATTTTTAATGTATTATAATGTAACAAGCATTTTTTGTTCCTATAGCAACCATTTATAAAGTCACATCCCCTTCCTCTTCTGCAACACGCTCTGGCACACCCCTTTTTGAGCCCTGCCCTCTCTCTAGAAATGCATCAATTATATCTAGTGACTGCCTGGTCACATGACCTTCCCCACAGAACTTTGCCTCTTTAGTCCTCTTCTGCTGCACTGACAGCCATTTAGTGAACCCTGTGCCGAATCTTCGCCAGTCGATCACAGGAGAACGGATCGATCGGCAACTTAGCTAATTACTTATCATTGTGTGGATTGTATTGATGCAAATATTAAAGGGGAAAAAAATAAAATGTAAAAAAAAAAAACCGGCAGCTTGGACTGCTGCTTTAATATTTTGGTAGAAAAAACTTGTGGATAAAATAACAAACACAGAATATACAACACCTTCTGCTTTTATTAGAGGCCATTAGGGATCATACCTAACAGAGAGAAGCATGTGCAGTAGCTATTAACGCTGTGGTTTTTACAAAATGACAACTTTGAAGGACTCGAGAACTTTCCAATAAAACCTAACGAGGATGAAAAAGGCAAAACAAAGATAATTTGTTTTATAAAAACAGTGCAACATTTTGGCTGACAAAAAGCCCCAAATTGGGGCAGGTACATTAAATGACTTTTAAGTCGTATACGTTTTCGAACCAAATTTTTTTGGGATATTCGTTTTGGTATGAAGTTTAATGTTGTTCCTGCAAATTCTCAATGTATATGCTGGAGGTATTTATACAGAACATGCTGTAAGAGAAACAAAATGTGGAGGATTTAACAGATTTTTATTTTTTAAATGGTCTTTTCAAAGGTATTAGTTATTAACAATTAACCATTAAGCTTATCACTGTGCTTGGCTCATAAGCATAATCAACCATACTGTATTGATCACAAAATAAAATAGATTTCATTTGTTTATTTTCCGTCAGATTTTATTTAAAAAGACGAAATAGAGTAATTTGTGCTAATCCTCAAGAAAAATGGGTGCACATTTTAATGAAACACGTCGACACTGTACGGGAACAGTACAGCAAGGTAAGAGGAAAAAATAAATAAAGATGAGATATTGCTACTTAAAACAGCATTTCATTTTTTTTTTTTTAAAGAAATCAGTTGTGTATTATTAGATAACTCACCATTCTCCTCCTTTCTTGTATGCAACCAAAGACAAAAAAAGTCCATATGCTACATCCAACATGAAAAATTAGTATTTAACTTAATATCTCATAAGTAAAGGTCATTAGTCAATCCTTTGGCCAAAGCATTTTAACAGCAAAAAACGAATGGCGCACAGCCAGGGAGCCAGGTGTGGAATAAAAAGTACTCCTTGATAAAGGACCCGTTGGTCCGAAACGCGTAGGAGGTTCCTGCCTGTGTCCCCCAAGGGGTGATATTGTCTCTTACCATGCTGAAATAAAAGAAAACTTTTTATTCCACACCTGGCTCCCTGGCTGTGCGCCATTCGTTTTTTGCTGTTGGATACTTCTGGATTCTGGATCCTTTTGGGCTTGCACGCTGGCAGAGGAAACCCTGGAGATGACGTGAGTGGGGTTCATTGGTTTAGACTATTATAGTTAAGTTTGACTGATTGTCACTTATACTTACAAGTCTTGAAGTACCTACCCACTCCCACTGGTTTCTCCAGGGTCAATAATAATATTATTCAATATATTGGATGGAGTAGCTGCGGGTTGGAGCACCCCAATTCTTTCACCTGCCAAAGCATTTTAATCCTGCAACCACATCATGGTTAGCCCTTTAATACAAGTCGAGAGGTAACTCTCAATGTATTACTTCCTGGTAATATATTTTATAAAATAAATAAGTCGTACACTGCATGGACATGTTCTCTATACCTCTCCAGAAGAAGAAGTCTCTCAATAGACTGGTCATCACAGGTGCTGTATATATCAGGATTTGTAATGTATTAAGCTTCCTTGGATTGCTATAGCAACTTCCTAAAGGAAGCTGCACCACTTCCTCTTTTGAATTGGCAGCCATATTGAGTGCCCCAGGAAGCAGGATCTTCGCTGATCGATCACAGGAGAACGGGTCGATCAGCAGCATAGATAATTGCATTGCCATAAAGGCAAGGAACTGTAGCAATTATTAAAACAAAAAGAAAAAAAAATCAGGCACCATTTTGAACTGTTGTGAAATGTATAAAAAAGATGTGTTATTTTTGTATTTCTTACAACTGATCTCAAACTCTGGGGCTAATAGACTAAGTGAATTAACGATAACGTCAGACTATTGCTGTTGCATTTGCCAAATGTTACTGTCACGGGAGACCAGGAAAATTTACACCGGGATTGCAAACGCTAGACACAACGAAGAAGTTAAATAAAGCAAGTTTATTTTGACCGGAGTCAACAGGCACAACACGATACAAGATTACAGGTGCTGGGCACCGCTTCAATAGGCTTACCCAGGTCAGCTTCCACTCTCCGCAGGGTTTTGTGGAACGGAGATCGGCAGGGGTTTACATAGACCTCCACCTCCCTATGAAACTGCTGACCAATCAGCGGACGAAAGCTACGTGTCGACCAATCACAGCACGAATGCTACATCAGCCAATCACAGATTGAGCTATGTCAGCCAATCACAGAGCGAAGGCTCGCCAGTGATGGGCCAATATGGGTGTGGGAGGTGACAGAAGTTTAGGATAGTAACAAATTCAAACTGCCCACTAGGAACAACGTCAGTTGGGGCTGGGCCGAGTTTCCTTTGTGTTCTGGCTAAATCAGAGCAGAATGTAATTTCTCTCCAGGCCTTGGTTATACTGGAAACTGGGGCAGGTAAATAACAAGTGAGGTTTAATACAGATAAATGTATAAAGATGAAGGGGGAAAGAGCGCAAACAACCAATAGAAATATAAAATATAACAATTTAATAAAATAGCCAATTAATACCCTTAGTTGATAACTATGAGAATGGTAGAATGTATCAATAATATACAAATTACAACAAATTAAAAAAACAATAGGACCCATCACACACTGAAATTCAATTGAAGAGGATATATGAAAATATATGTGAAGCAGACATTCAGTAGTAAAAAAAACCTAACTGCACAGGGGAGGTGGAGCATATGAAAAAAGTGTCCTGTAAGAAAGCAATGTAGTCCAGAGTAAACAGAGATGTATCAGTCAATCCAGGTTGATGTAATATATGTATACACAAGAGTTCAGTTTGATCTCACCAAATCACACGCAGATAAATGTATGGTTATGCATTTGGGAAACAAGAACAGGCAACATACATTACATTTGGGGAAAATGTGGTAATTTTTTTGTTGGAGAAGGATTTAGGAGTGCTTGCATACAGCAGGCTTAGTAATAGTGCCCAATGTCATGCAGTAACTGCAAATAAGATCATATCTTGCATTAAACGGGAAATGGATGGAAGGGACGTAAAAATCATTATGACACTTGAAAAAGCATTAGTAAGACCACACCTTGAATAAGGAGTACAGTTTTGAACACCACTCCTTAAAAAATACATTATGGAACTAGAAAAAGTGCAGAGAAGAACCACCAAATTAATAAAGGGGGTGGATAATCTGATTTATGAGGAGAAGCTAGCTAAATTAGATTTGTTTGCATTAGAAAAAAGGCGTCTAAGAGCGGATATGATAACTATATACAAATATATTTGGAGACAATACAAGGAGCTTTCAAAAGACCTAATCTTCCCAAGGGCAGTACAAATGACACAGGGTAATCCCTTAAGGTTGGTGGAAAGGAGATTTCACCAGCAACAAAGGAAAAGGTTCTTTACTGTACGGTCATGTAAAATGTGCAATTCATTACCCCTTGAGGCTGATAAAATAGACAAGAATAGAAAAGGTTGAACATCTCTTTAGAAAGGAAAGGTATACAGAGATATACCAAATTAGTAAACATGGGAAGGATGTTGATCCAATGAGAAATCTGATTGCCATTATTTTGAATCAGGAAGGAATGCCATTATTTGGAGTCAGGAAGGAATGTATTTCCCCCCTTATGAGACATCCATTTGATGATGTTTCACTGGGGTTTTTATTTGTTTGCCTTTCTCTGGATCAAAATACTATAAATACAATATAGGATAAGTATCTGTCAACTAAATTTAGCACAGGTTGAACTTAATAGAAATATATCTGTTTTCAACCTCATCTACTATGTAACTATGTAATAATCACTATGTAATAATCACTAGCACTAACTAACTATACCTTGACATACACTATGAAAAAATAAGCAACTATTCTTTTGTTTTCAGGCAAGACAGGATGGGTAAATCATGGAACTCTGACCTTTGTGGCACAAGCAACAAATCAAGAACATTGAAATATAGGCCTAAATGTACTAAAGGTTGCTATGGTTGCTGTAAATAAAATGTGCATTGTAAAATATTGGGATAGCAGCATTTATTTTTAATTTCACCGTATTGACTAAGGTTAATGTATTCATAAGTGAGTTGCTATAGTCAATCTAATTTATACATTTAAATAGTATGCCAAATCCCTGTTCTTCTAACTGCATTTACCACTCATAAAATAGCTAATTGCATTAGTGCTTGTAAATAAACGTACAATGCTTTTAATAGCTGTATTGGTCCTGGAGAAGTGTAAATGTGTTGCAGGTTGACGCTGGGAGAATCAACATGAAACTGACACTGACGACTTTATTTTACCAGCAAGACTGCCATTTGCAAAACTTGATATATGGCCCCTAGTGTATCATTAGAATTGTATATGAAGTAACCCATTTTTGTTGTGTATTGTTTTTTTTATGTTTGATTTCTATATTTGTTTTAAATACAGTTTTATATACTGTGGTGCTCTGAAAGGAAGTCACGGTACTTGTTCACTGTGCATCTCAAACTACCGTATATGAGGGGTGCAAGGTCCCTTTCTCTGCTATAGAAACATAGAATTTGACGTCAGATAAGACCCACTTGTCTCACTGTGTCTGCACATTTTGCTATAGCTCGCGCCAAGTGCAAGTCAAAAATGCCAATAAAGAAGTAGCATATTTATACTAACAAAACAGATGTCAGGACCCTTTTCCTGCCAGTAGTGCTTACAACTGTCCTATATATACACTGTGGGGGATAAGAGAAAACCCAATGCTACTGTATCTAAATCAAACTATATTATAAAACGCCTCCACTTGTCTCACTTATATACGCAATAGAAAAATGTTGATATGTAATAATAATTACAGTGAACTCTGGACTATTATCAAATCAATAAAGATTATTTACTAGATAAGCAAATGCATTCATCTCTGTGTGGCTTAGTGATCATGCTCAAATTAGACAGGCTAAACATACTGTACTATCAGAGTTTATCAGTTATCAGTTTTTATAGCATGGAAAATAAAATCCCCCTCCCCGATTCCTTGAATTTAATTTTATACAATAACCTTCCTGGCATGTCTTTGTACTTTTGTACTTGTACCAATAACTACTATAAAACAGCATTGAATTTTGGCAAAATTACAGTAGTTGTCAAGAAGGCTTTAAAAATATTCAGGGAAATGCAATGTCGGAATAGAATGCTGGACTTTTACCATTAATTGGAATAATTTATTAACATGCCAAAAACCCTAACCCCTTAATCACCTTAGCTATTTTATAGTGATGTTGTGTTACAATGCTAAGTACTTATTGTAAATGATAAAACAAATGAATGATAAGGTTCAATAAAGTCAAAATCATAATAATGATTACTATTATACTGCTATTCAGACCTCCTTTCCTCTTACGCCACTTCCCTTTCGGCTAGATTTTAGATTGAATAATAATTCGTTTATATTTTATTTTTAATGCTACCCAATAAAGGTTAGGTTTTATCCTCTGTTTTTTTCTGCTGTATTATTTGTTCCCTTTTCCCACACTATTATCCACTTGGGTTTGTCCTATACCTATATAACTGTTCCTCATTTGTAATTGATTTAACTTAGACTATATTAGTGTGCACATCATTTGAAAGGGTTTGGCTTTTTAATGTTGTTTATATTTCACACTACTATCCTAGATGTTGTGAATTATATTGCTGATTATAGTTATCCTTGAGCAGTCATATTCTTGTATCTGTGGATAACAATTTAAGATAGAGTATGATGAAGAGAGTTTATTTCGTAAGAAAATTGTACATATAACATTTAATTAGCCCAATAAAAAGATAATAACTTACAAGCAGTAAGCATCATCTATAAAAGGCACCACAACACAAGCAATGTATCATATGTACAGATCATGTTACCAATAATGCACTTGTATTTTTGGATGAATGTACTAATATATACATAAAATAGTAGTGACACATTCCCTATAAACCGCTGATCATTCATTTAATCAGTCATTGATCTGCCTACTGCTGAAATGAGCTGAAGGATCTGAGCTTCAACCAAAGAGAGGCAGTATAACTCTCCTCTGGCAGAAATCAGTACAAGAGGTACAGCTGGTTTTAATGTACAGGACATAACAAATAGATGCTAAAAGGTACAGTTGGAGGATATGCCAGGAAAGAGAGGGAAACATATTTGCCAAAGGAACTACTGATTTGCACAGTACACATAAAGAGAATATTTTTTCTCTATCTTTCAGTGTATATATCCTAGATGGGCCTGGAGAGAGGATGGGAAAGGTGGGACTGCAGAGGGGGAAAAGCTGAGGCGGATCTACCATATGTGCAGCCACATCAGCTGCACTAGGGCCTGACCCCCACGTGCTGGAGGGGCGGAGGGGAGAGGAGAGAGCAAGACATGCTGGGGCAGGCAGAAGAGAGAGCAAGACATGCTGGGGCAGGCAGAAGAGAGAGCAAGACATGCTGGGGCAGGCAGAAGAGAGAGCAAGACAGGCTGGGTAAGGATAGGAGAAAGACAGGCTGGGTGAGGATAGGAGAAAGACAGGCTGGGTGAGGATAGGATAAAGACAGGCTGGGTGAGGAGAGGAGAGAGATGCTGGGGTGGGGGAGAAGAGACAGGAAGACATGCTGGGAGAGAAGAGACAGAAAGATGCTGGGAGAGAAGAGACAGAAAGATGCTAGGGAGAGGAGGGAGAAAACATGATGGGGAAAAGAGAGAAAAAGATATGCTGGGGAGAAAAGAGAAATACATGCTGGGGGAGAGGACAGAGAATGAGATGCTGGAGAGTGGAAAGAGAATGACATACTGTGGGGGTGGTGAAAGAAATGTTGGGTAGAGGAGAGAGAAAGACATGCTGGAGGAGATACTGTAGAAGATACATAAAAGAAAGAGAACATAAACCTGAAGGAAGAGGTTATGAATCTGACTAGTCAGGTCAGTGAAGAGACTGAGAAGCTTCACCAAGTCCAAAGAAAACATTGGCTCAGGAAAAGTTAGATGTTCAGACTGCAGAATGCGGAGAGAGTGCTGCAAGAAGAAGGTGTCTCACAAGCAGAAAATATGCTGCAGAGCCAGCTGCAAGAACTGCGTGCGAGTCTGCAGGACGTCAAGGAGAAACAGGTGTATGCTGAGGACAAGCAGCGAGTTCTGCTGGTAGCAAGTATCCAGACTGCTAACAAAGTAAAAATGCTGCAAGAGCATTTGAGTACCCAGTGTGTCCCACACTGAGCATAACGAGAGCCTCGCTGGAGGAGGAGCTTAGAGGCCAGGTAACTCTGTATTAGAGGGAGTACGAGGCAGTCCAGAAACTGAAGCAAGAGCTAGAGGAGCAGAGACACTGATCCATCCCCAACAGTTAGTACACCCAGGAGAAAGAAACCTGGAAAAGGCAAGCTGCTTGGACCTTAGCAAAGGAATTGGCAGAGATCCAAAACGTAATGAAGGATGTGTGGAAGCAATCTCAGAGTGAGCACAGTGAAGAGTTGAAGGCCCTGAGAGGAGAATTGCAGGATGCACTCAAACAGGGGTCTCTCGCTGAGGAGTGGAACTTGCAGCAAAGCCTGGAAGTGGAAGAGCTAAAGCTGGCAAGTGAACACACATCCCAGCAGCTCACAGCACTGAAGCCGCAGATCGCTGATCTCAAGATACAGCTCACCAAAAAGAAAGAGAGGGAGATGAGGTGTCCGCCCGTCAAGTGCCTGGCCTGAAACTGCGCTATGAGATCAAAATGGCCGATGCCTGCGGATTGCTGGACCACACAACCTGTGAGAAGACCCGGGTGCTGCTGGAGCTGGACAAGGTCAAGGAGGATTATCGGCAGCTGCAGGTCAGAAATAAAGAAAAGGAGACAAATGTAAGCATTGCTCTGAGTCAACTGGGAGATATGAAATCACGACTCAATTCCAAAGAAGCTGAACTGGCAACTGCATTGAGTGGGAAAAGAAATGCAGAAGGACAGCTTCAAGAACTGAAAACTCAAATAGCTGGTCTTAATGAGAATTGAAGTGATACCATGAAACAGCAGTCAAAAAAAGAGACCACGGAGAGTGAACTCAATGTCTCCACTGACTCATATGGAGACTCTGATGCACCCGTCCCTGATGCCCATGTTCCTGATGGCTATGACCCTGCGATTGAGTTGAACGTACCAATTGGGAAGTTCCTGATTCCAAAACTAAGAGAGATGTGTTGGTCACAAGAAGAGACCACGGAAAGTGAACTCTATGTCCCCACTGACTCACGTAGAGAGCCTGGTGTGCCCATTCCTGGTGCCCGTGTTTCTGATGTCCATGCCCCTGCATTTAAGTTGAACGCACCCGCCTGGAGGTTCCTTGCTGGTTGCTGGTTCCTGCGCCGTCGCGGTGGAGACAAGTGTTTTTCCTGTCAACAAACCACCAGAGGTGGGTCACACTGAGTCCGCCTTTCATCAAGGCCTCGGGGAAGAGCCTGGAGGATCGTTCGGAGAAAGCTGGAGAGGGGGGGAGTATTGTGAGGGTCTCCCAGACATCCTTCTCCTAGCCGTAGTTCCTTTCTCTGTCCACTGGGTTTGCTGCTGGTTTCTGTCTGCTCTGGGTTCCTCTGTCCTTCTGTCTGTCTCCTCTTGTTGCTCCTGTCCTGTGTCCTTATAGTTCTTATTTCCTGTTCCTCCCTTGCCTTTGTTTAGTGTGACTCCTTATGCCCATGCTTCTGCCACAGCTTCTGTTCCTGTATTTGTTCTGTTCCGGGTTGGAGTCCTGTACCTTTATTAAAGGCCGTTGCTAGTAATCTGGCTTGTCCCTGTTTGTTCCCTGCTCCCTAGTCTCAGTTCCTGCTCCCCTGGCCTGCTCCTGCCTTCTTGTTGCCGAACTCTGTGTGTGACCCTGACGTTCCTGCTTGACGCCTACCACAATCCTTGCTTGCTCCCCACTGTTCCGGCCACTGAGGTCCTACCCGCTTCAGGAGTCTCCCTCATGACATCAGAGTAGATGCTGCCGGTACTGTCCCTCCAGAGGAAACAAAATGGAGGTTAAATCTCCAGTGTCATGTGGGCCATAAGGAAACCGTAACGACTTCTTATTTACATGCATAAGAAAAAAGGATTTAAACTTTAAAAAAGTACTGGCGTCACCTTTTCTGGTATGTATGTCTCGTAGCAAATAGACAGTTCAGCTCCTGAGACTCTCAGCTTCCTATGTATGTTTTTTTTTTAAATGGGGTGGGGAGAGGCAGCGTTAATGGGGAGAGGCAGCGTTAATGGGGAGAGGCAGCGTTAATGGGGAGAGAGAGACAGAGAGAGAGAGATTACCCAAATTACAAGAAAATGAAAAAATATTTTTGAAAGCAAACAAGTCTGTGACATCACAAGGGTGAAGGAATTAAAATGGCAGTGGGCCAGACATAACAGAAAAAGAAATGACCATCGTTGGACAAAGAAGTTACTCAACTGGATTCCAAAGGAAATTAAGATAACAGGTTTCACTGACCACATATGATTATACCACAACATGTATAACTATGGACTCACACGGCCATAACCCCAAAGTGCTCCCAACCACCTTGTCCACACCCTGGTGGGGTTTACCCAAAGTACTGAGGTGCCCTGGGCACTTAAACCACCCGGTGTCCACAGGAACCAACCCACCCAATGTGTGTGACAGCACTGCCCACAGTAAGTGTTATAGTTGGTGCACTTTTAGAGGGTATGCTCCCACACCCGGTAGCGCCGACTGAAGACAGGGGTCCGTCCGGTCCCAACACCGTCAGCAATGGTGTCCGCCTCCACGTGGGGTGGTATCCAGCTGGAGGGTCCTACCGTAAGTCTCTATATGCGATGGTGGTTTCGTCCCAGACCACAGGCAGCAACTGCTGCGTGGCATCCTGCTGTGTCCCTCACACTGATCAGCTAATGGGGTAGTGTCCCTGTAGCAGCCACAATCTTACAGGGGAGTTGGGTCCTATCAGGGGGGCGGGGGTCTCTGGCCTAGTGCAGGGGCCACAGACACCCTGCACATACACCCTCACCATACCGTGTCCCAGCTGCAACTGACTCGTGGCCAAATGTATCAATGTTGTGCAGGGGGGAAGGCTGCAGCCCTATTGGCTGTGCTGTCTCTCATGCCTAACCGGTCCTTTGCATTCTGGGGGCTGTAGTCCCCGCGGAGCCCTATATCTAAGATGGCCACCGCTGCTCTATTGCCATTGCGCATCCGTGCGCCTGTAATGGCCGCTGCGACTACCACACCTCTCTGCGCCCATCCAAGATGGCGGTGCCCTCGGCGTAAATTTCAACCTTAATAGATACTATAAATCTATATATGTATTTAGAATGAATGTTTTTTTTTTAAATTTTTTTTACAGTAGACAATTTAAACTAAATATGTATACAAATAACAGCTCCCTGACTTGTCTTTGACTCTGTGTGACAGTAACTGTCCCACATCTTCACCTTGTCGGCGATCCGTTGAATGACACTAGTCATGTGACTTATTCCAGCTCCTCCCTTCCCGCTGGAAGCCGCGCGCCGTGACTTTCCTTGGCGCGTGCGCAGGGCGAGAGGAGGGAGATTTGTTTATGTCTCGCAGGATGGCGGCGCTTGTGACAGAGTCTCTGCTACCGGCTGAAACGGAACCGGCGCTGGGGGGAGGGACCCAGCCAGAGGCGGAGCCCGGGCAACCTCAAACAGCTCCACCAGCTCCAGGACAGCAACGTCAGGCTAAATTACCGCTGGCGCGGGTGAAGGCGCTAATGAAGGCGGATCCGGACGTGTCCCTAGCCAGCCAGGAGTCCGTGTTTATTATCGCCAAGGCGACAGTAAGGAGGCCTGGCCGCAACTCCTAATCATAGTGGGACCTAATAGGGTCATTTATTGGAGAGGGTGTAACACTCGGGGGAGGGACGTTATTAAGTGCAATAGAAGTGTTATTTATGAACATTGAACGCTATTAACCACATAGTATATGTTTATCTATAGGCCTTACAAAGTATATATGTATACAAATGCTGGTATGGTTTAGTGCACCTGTGATTTACCTAAAGGCAGGCTTTCGGTGGAGAGACGTTTATTAAAAGACAGCTTTCCTATTTTGGAATAAAATGAGAGATCACTTGTAGCTTATTTGGCAGTTATTACTGTTCCTACTGTATCATGCTACTGTACTCCTAAAAACCTGATGAATAGATATAATCTCATCCCAACCATAGAAGATACAAGAATACACAAATCTCATCTCTTCTACCACAATATATTTCATACAGCCTATCAAAGAAATGTCAAATTAAAAAAATGGGGAAATGTCATTAAAAAGTGGGTACATTTCAGGGGGTCCCCTTCTGGTGTCTTGTGTCCCCCCCTTCATCATCCCATTCTCGTGTTTTGTGTCCCCCCTCTCCGTCCCCTTGTCATGTCCCCTCCCTCTCTGTCCTCGTCTCGTCCCCCTTCTCGTGTCTCGTCCCCAACCTCGCCGTCCCCTTCTCGTGTCTCTCCCTCACCGTCCCCCCTTCTCATGTTTCTCCCTCACCCCATCGCCATCCCCTTCTCGTGTCTTGTCCTCCCCTCTCGTGCCTGGTTGTGTCCCCCCTCTTGTGCCTTGTCCCCCCCCCCCATCGCCATCCCCTTCTCGTGTCTCGTCCCACCCTCGTGCCTGGGGGTCGTTGCCCTCCGAGTGCCTTGTCCCCCCCTCGTGCCTAGTCTCTCTCTCTCTCCCCCCCCCCACATCCCCCCTTACCTCCTTTATGGCATCTCCCGTCCCCCTTTGGCGGTCTGTGTCTTTCTTACACTGCACCCCCCCCCCCCCCTTGCTGTGGAAATTGATATAATGGACCAAATTTGTAGGCTATTATATTTTAATTATTATATTTTGGTTGCTGGTATGATTTATTAAATCATTTGTTTTCAGGAACTGTTCATTGAAACCATTGCCAAAGATGCATATATTTACTCTCAGCAAGGAAAGAGAAAAACTCTTCAACGGAAAGACTTGGGTAAGAATATCTATTTGCAATTCTTGCTTTTATAATATGTATGTATTTGTACACTTAATAACTACAGATGCCTGCGGAATATGTGCACAAGGCAAACAAGACAAGCAAAAGCACAATATTACTCTGACAATGTTTAGATACATCAAACCCAGCTAACTTCTGGAAAGTTATCAACAATGTATTCCATCCTTCTAACCATCATCACTAAGGCTGCGTCCAGGGTTGCAACAGCCGTGCGAAGGCGCGCTCAGGCTGAGGGAAAGCGGGTGCTTTCCCTGGCTTTGGTTAGCGCGCCGTCGGGGGGCGAGCCAGTGACGTCACGGGGCTGGTTCGCCCTCATTGGGCGAACCGCTCACGTGAGCGCTTGAAACTAAAATTTTTCTAAGAACTACGCTTCCGCACTCTTGCGGAAGCGTGCGTGAGCCCCTGCTAAACCCGCTCTCATTGCGGCTGCAGGGGCTCACTGGTAAGCGTAAGCGCGCCTCAGCACGGGTCAGCGCCTAAGCGCTGACCATGCCCGAGGCCTAAGGAGGATATTACTCTGACAAATC